>NC_072014.1:23774886-23777386 GCF_027791375.1 Indicator indicator | reverse complement strand
CATTTTCAAAAAGTCGTGCAGACTGATTTACTAGAAACAGAAATATAAACTTCAAAGTATGATTGTGTCCTGTCCTTTGGAAAACAAACAAACGAATCACCCAAAGATGTGTGCTTTTTTTGTTTTGGTTGGTTGGTTTTGATTTTGTCTTCCCTGTTACCATTGTTGCAGTAAAATACATATTTTGGACATGAATATATAAAGATGTTCATTCTTTTCATGCTCTGCAAAGATGTCACAGAAGTTGCAGTATTTTCAGAAGTATCTCATAACTTGGAGGAGATGGAACAAAATAGAATACACTATTTAAAGTCCATATGAACATCACCTTTCCTGTGTATTTACAAAATTATAACAAAAGTAACATGAACAGTGTCATGCTGAATGGATCCCAAATACCTGCAGATAAAGCACAGAATAAATTGTTTCCAATTCTGAACTTGACTCCACAGAATAAGAACTGAGGTACCTTTTATTATTATGTATTACACAGACTAAAATTCACTCCTACATGGAACTACTGGAAACACATAGAGGAAGTATGTATATATAGAGGTAGAGATGTCTTCATTCAAATTCATAAACAATCTATTAATTCTGTGGAAATGACCTCATTTCTACTCTGCTCTGCCTTTCCAAGTTCTTCTAGATTATTGCCTTAGAAGGAAGAGTAAAACAGCAGACTATAGCACAGCCAAGTCCTGTAACAGACTCCTTTACTTCCCTGTGTGATGAGGGAAGGATATCAGAGTTCTCAGAATTTCACCACAATTTCGGCAGCTATCCTTCTTAGGATGAAAATACAGGCACAGATGCAGTGGCCTGGTGTATCTGTAACAGCTAGCCACTGTGACAGCACTTACCAACACAGATGAATAAGCACTCTCAATTTGTCCTGCTACATCGGCTGGAATGTTTTGGAGGAGGGATGAGAACATTTTGGCTTCGTTTTCATGTCCTCCTCTGTAGTAAACATATTTCATTAAAGCTTTAATTTGTAGACATAACAATAAAATTTAGGTTATTAGGCTTGGCAAGAAAAACAGTAATTGCAAAAGAGTTTTATGCAATTATTTTGACTGAGATTTAAAAAATATATTAATATATTAAAATGTCATTAGAGTACATTTGTCCCATTATATGGGATTGTTAATATGATTAAACTGAAATACTGCTAAAAGGTTGAAGGACTTTCATCCTAATTCATGTTTACAGCATAGACTTCTGTCCCTACAGTTTAGTTATTCAGGCAAGTGAAGAAGCAAGGTCTTCAATGGACATAGCTAATCTAGAAGTTGTAACTGTAAATGCAAATACCCTGAAAAAAGTCGCCTTAAGCAGTAAAACTTGATTTGTGTATGTACCCCATGAGTGGGGAAAGCTGTTGATACAGCTGCATCCACTCTTCATGTTCCTTGCCGGCAGAGCGTGTTACTTTGCTGTCACACTCAAAAGCTTCATGTGGCTCCAGCCTCCAAACAGCATTTCTTTCATTCCCCAGGCATTTACTTCCCAAGTGTTGCCACACTCTGAAACATACTTCATTTCTTGATGAAGCAATTTACTTTTTGCCAGTAAATTCTCTAAGAATGTTGATTTTCTGTTCCAAAAGAGCAGGAGCCGAGCAGAAAAAAAGCGGAGCACTGCACACACTGATTTTTCTGAGCCTTGAACAAAAGTGTATCTAGCATAGAGCACAGATTTTGGAAAATATTTTATGGTTGCTGTCCACTTTCCAGTTAGGGCAGAAAACTATGTTACTATATTAAGGAATGTTATTATCATTAGAGTTTGAAACAGCAAATTAGTTCCTAAAATTCCTCTCTGTGATGTGACTAATGTTTTAACTTTTGAACCTCAACAGCTTTATGACAAATGCACCCTCAATAAAGTCAGACAACAGCATCAGCTATGGCAAAACACAAGCCAGCTGCTAGGTAGGAGTGTCTGGACCCTCACCTGGGAGGCCAAGACATCACATGCAAAGCAGCTTCTGCATTTCACATATTGGGAAGACTCCCTCCTTCCCCAGTGCAAGCCCTCTCCTCCCTCCCCCAGCATCATCACTGCTGTCAATTAAACATTTAAGATACCACACAATATTTTTGTCCTGCATTTGAAACTATGCACAGCAATTAAACCCCATGTGTGATATGATAGAAATGATACTGCATGATCCAGTGCAGTAATCTTGAAGAGATTTTGAATATATTTAATTTTGGTCCTGTGGGTACTTAAACATACAAAAATGCTTGAGCAGCACTTTTCAAGGTACAATGTAAACCAGCTTTGCCAGAATGTCACTTGAAACGGTAGATGTATCAATGAAATCAGAGGATCTGCTTGAGCAAACAGTATACAAGTTTAAATTTTTCTTGGCTGTCTTATAACAAAAAAAGAAATAAATGAAAATAAGGTATATTGCAAAACTGAACAAAATAACAGCAGATAGCATATCAAGAAATGGTTTGACCCCATTTTCCTTGCCTTGCGACTACGT
>NC_072014.1:23569886-23769886 GCF_027791375.1 Indicator indicator | reverse complement strand
AAAGACACCCAGATGGTGTTTGGCCTATGTATTCTAGTCAGATGGTTGAGTTTTCCCCTTGGTAGGTTTGTAGTGCTCAAGAAAACACTTTGCATTTGAGTAGAATGCAAACTGACTAATAGATAAATAATCCGTGTGAAAGTAAATAGCCTTAAAGTAAACTGCCTTCACATTCCATTGATCAGCTCAGTCAGCAAACTTTTCTATATTGCCACTAATGTTCTAAATATTTTTGAGAGAAACATGCCAGAAGTATAGAGTATTTCCATTTCTGTCTCACAGAAGGTCATTATAAACTCCTCCTTGAACTGATATTGATCCTTCAGCTTGCAGAAATATTTCTTCAAATTGTTTTACTTTTTTTTGCCACAGGAATTGTAACTGAAGGAACAAGGAAGAAAATGAGCTGATGTGGAACAGGATCCACATATTAAAATACGACATAAAGTATCTGCAGTGATAGGTTGACACAGCAAATGCTCTGTAACTATTTTGGGTTCCTTAAAATCCAGGGCTGTACAAACATCCAGGAGGCCCCAGAGAACCACTTGGGTATTTTTGTGGTGGAAGCCTCCAGCTTTGCCCAATTGTAAAAGACAGCAAACGGCTTTCTACCATGGAAATGTCAAAGACCAGCAAAGATTTCATCCTGAAGACACCACTAGAACGTATTTTGTCTCTCTTCTCAAAAGCAATCCTAACCTTTGGAATCTGCTCAAGTTCAGGATTGTGCTTCAGCCCTTCACTGACACTCCTTGAACAGAAGGTTGCGGAGAGGGGTGAAGGACTAGTAGCACACCAAAATCTGCTCACTAGGGAGAAAACAGGGGCTGAATATGGGAGGATGAAGGAAAGCAGTAAATGGGACAGGACACAGCATGGGGTTCAGCCCCACCAAGCTGGGAGAAAATCTGACAAAAGAGTGGCCAGAAACCACTTGGAGAAGGGCTGAGATGCCTCCTGTTTACCTACTCCAGCTCTCACCCTATTCAACAGGTACCCTTCTAGAGCAATGCCAAGAACAGGTGCCAGTAAAGAAAAATTTGGGTAACAATTAGCTGTGTTTTCCTCTCCTTCATGTTGCTGCAAGAAGGGTGAGGTTTTCTGCTTCTGCTGCCCCAAAGCTGAATTGAGCCCTGGAGAGAATGAGCCTGTGTGTGTGCATGCATGTGGAACCTGCATTTTCACACTATCTCAGTTTCTGCCTGTTTCTCACTTTGGTTAACATTTGAAAAATCAATTTCCCAGAGTGACTTTTTAAAGAGAATGATTTAAAGCTGGAAGCTGAAGGGACCAGCTACAATTTTGTTTGCTTTTGGCTTTGCTACTGGATAAAAAGAGGGAGAAAAAACACATTAGAGGGTAGATTTCATTTTACCATCAGCAAAAAAAAATCTGTTAGGAATATGGTTAGGAGAAACAGTTAACAAGAGTTGGTTTATCAAAACTTGTCTGAGTCTTTCAAATGAGCACAGCTCAATGGCAGATATGAAAGGCATGGTCTGCGACAGGAGTTGGGTCAGTGATCTGCAAAAGCATACTTGCCAGTGTGATCAGCGTGAACCTACCGCTAATGGGGACATCGGGATCTCCCATATATGAGGATGGTTGAATGACCAGTGTGAAGAAGCAGCCTTGGAGGTTTTGGAAAAGCAGAAAGACTGGGTCATAAAAAAAGACCATAGACTGTAATTGCTGTTGAAAAGAAAAAGAAACAAGAAAAAAACCAAACCAAACCAAACCAAACAAACCCAAAACCAAAACAACAAAAGCAGGTGATATACTTAAGTCTTACTTTCTATATCCTTAATGAAAGGCACTGTTTTTAAAATGTTATTTTTATGCTTGAAACATAAAGTTTTAGATAGACAAAATGTTTGCCAGGAACCCATCTTAAATTAGATTTTGGTTTACTTGCTCTGTTTTTAGCATGTTCTATCTACCTATTATATATATATCTTAAAAAAAAAAAAAGGGAAACTAATAAACAATAGTCATAAATTTCCAGCAATATCACAAAATCCCTCATTAGCTTTCTGAATGCTAAATGTCTCATTGATTTAACAAAATGGAAAAGGTCTGTACAATTTTTGAGAAGACAAACATTACCTAGTAACAGATTGGTATCTCTCTTCTTGGGGCTTTTCAGTGCATTTATTTAATGGTTTTGAATGTACATTACTTAACAGAAACATTAAATGCCAGTGCTTTGCAACAGTTTTGTTACTGTCTCTTTAAAGTAAACAAACAAAAAATACATTCAAAAAAGCAAGGCTCTTTTCTTCATCTGATGGCAGAAGCTTTGGGCAGCTGCAACATGCACTGCTCCTGCTCAGAGACATTACCCAACATCAGTCAGCTGTCACCAAGAGTTGCACGGAAAGCATTAAGGGATAAAAAAAAATTGGGGTGGGGGTGGGGAGTGGGGAGAACTGAGCAAAACGCCACACATGCCAGATAGTCTTTCCAGAAGGAACACACCAGAATATGTATATTTGGAGGAGAAAAAAAAAGGGGGGGGAGGAGGGGGGAGGTGGGGAGTGGGTAAAGAGCACTAACATCGGAAAAAAAATTGACTTCAGGGGAAAAATAGCAGCTCTCTGAAACTTGTTTAGCAGGTTTGCATTCCTAATGTAATCTGACTTTTCTGTTGGTGTTGGTTTTTGCCCTATTTCTTACTTTGCTTTCCAAGAGAAATGTAACAAAACTGAGGTAGAAATAATGGTGGGTACACTCCAGCCTGGAAGATTTCTAATGGATGCTAAATGAAGATTGCATTAAGTACAATGGAGCCGTACATACACTGTAAAAACTCATCTTGCAGTTTGGGAAAGGAAATAAATGTACTTTGAGGGTTCAGTTTTGCTTTGTTATTTTCACTGTTTGTTTGGTCACAGTCCACTGCGTTGCTATAAACAGCTCTGCAACCCATAGCTCTGCCAGTGACCTACACTGATCCCACTCTCTACAGTTACACCAAAATAACCTCAAAACTACGACTAGAGCTGTGCAACGAAGACCAGCAGTCACAGATTAAGGTAATTCGCCTCTTGGAGTCCTACCAAATCTTACGTCTGACTGTTTCAGATGCAAACACAAAGCGATTAAGTGGCTCTTTTTAGATCTATGCACCTTCTAAAAAACCGTATCACATAATTATCAAGGAGCAATATGCTGAAAACTCTTTACAGTTTACCAACAAGAAAAATTGTTCTGCTCTGGCTTGATCTGACAAATTGGCAAAAGAACTATTTCTGAACACTGGGAAATCCCTCTGTTTCTATTTTTAAAAAACTGTAAAGCTTCAGTCATATTACACTTTAGTTTTTTCCTGGATACATTCAAAGTAATTTTCCTTGCCATTTTCCAATTGTTGAGGTAAACATACATATTTAATATAAAGTAACATTGAAGCCTAGCCTATAACTCTCAGCAGTACATAGTGCTTTCAACACATTCCTTTGAGGTACTGTACAAATCACAATCACTTTCCTGAGTTTTTGCAGACAGAACATTAAAAGAAATGAACTGCAGAAATTAAGGTCCAGATTACCATTACCCTGTTTTACCTGTTCTTAGTTTAACACCACAGAACAGACAGGATTGAGGAATACTGTTGCTCTTAGAATAGCAAAAATCTGGTTCTCTGTCGCAACACAACCGTTCATCTCTTTAGTCCAATAATGTTTGAAGTTAAAGCTCTTTATATTAGCACATGCCACCAATGTAATTGTGAGGCAAACAAAAAATAAAGCACCACTTCAGGCACTTGACAGCAACTAAATCTCAAGAACAGCAGAATGGAATCAACACACAGGGTTCATGTCCTTCTGAAATCAACCCCCTTGCACCTTGCTCCTTGGTGAGTATTGTCTAGCTTGAACAGAACTGAGCATCAACATGCGCTTTCTGTCATGTGTGGCTTTTTCAGATCAGCAGCTCTTGTTTGATGCACTTTTCCTTCAAGTCTACCCTGGCTCTTTAGAGCCAAGGTAAATTGTAGTCTTCCCAGTACCCTTTGCAATTTTATCACTACTGAAAAGGGTTCTCTACCCTACGTAGCAGGTTCTGTGTGTGCCAACATTCATAACTTTTCTTTTTTAAGTAGTATCACTGACTGCAACCAAACATTTTGTTCCATTCAACATATGTATCAAGCTCTTTTTGAGATATGCTAGGCTGTATCTTGCAGAAAGCATTTTCAAAGTCTTGATATGTAACTGGCCTCAACTGGCTGGGCATAATGGCTGAAAGGTCTGTGGCTGGCATGGCGTGGAGTGGGCCTACCACGGCTTCCTGACACAAATGAGCCACATCTAGTCCAGAAAAGCCTTCTGTGCGCTGGACAAGCAGTGCAACCTCCTTGTCATTGAGACAGTAATTGTGCTGTGAGAGCAGTTGTACTATTATCTGGTGTCTCGCTGTGCTGTCAGGAAGTGGGATTAAAAGTCGTTTCATGAAGTACCTTCGAAGAGATTCATCAATTTCTTCCGGTTTACTTGTGGCGCAAATTACTACTATTTGGTCCTCAGCAGAAGTCAGTACAGTGTCTAGCTGCATAAGGAATTCGGTTCTCATCCGACTTACTGGACTGTGTTCTTCACTCACTTGAGAGGAAAGGAGCATATCAATGTCACTAACAAAAATCACCGAGGGCTGGCGACACCTTGCCACGAGGAAGGAGGCATGGACAATTTTTTCTCCTTCCCCTAACCACTTTGTGACAAGGCCAGAGCCAGTGATTTTGAAAAACGTGGCCCCCAGCTGACTAGCTATACATCTGCTCATTAATGTTTTGCCTGTTCCCCGAGGTCCAAATAAAAGGATGCTCCGAGGTAGAGCAGTCAGTCCATTGAATGCATCTGACCTCAATACTGGCCATAAAACCTCCTCCTTAATGACGGCCTTTACTAGATCTAGGCCAGCGATGTCGCTCCAGTCCACAGGAGGTCCTTGGTTGATAATCTCGTTGGTAACAAGGTCAATGAGGTGTGTGTCAGTATTCTTCAGTTGCTCGTCCACAGAGTGGTTGGATGAGGTAGCTGCACGAAGTCCCGGGCCTTGCATTGGGTGAGGGAGGAGCTGCCTGTGCTCATCACCGTGCTCACTCATTACTGGGGAGGTATACTTCCCAAACGAGTCACTTGATCTCGAACCCAGTGAGTTTTTAGCAGTACTGTAGGATGGGGGTGTTAGAGCCCTACTGGACTGGCTGCTGAATTTCCTTTGCTGTTCAGAGGACATTAGTTGCTTTGTTGGCTTAAATGCTAAGGATGATGTTTCAGCACTTCTGTCAAAACCATTCCCCCTGTTTGCATTTGAAATGCTGTTGTCGGGCATTCGATACATGGGACTCTGTGTAGATCTCTGTTGGCCATAGCTGTAATTTCCATAACTGGAGTCCATTTCTCCTTGCCCTGCCATGTAGAATGCTTTCCTTTTGAGAGAGCTGGTGGAACTGTTTGTCAGGGCAGATGGTGCAATGGGTGTCAGACCATGGCCCTGGTAGGAGTAACTGGGGACAGTGGTTGGGGGCAGAGGGGTTGGAGCAGGGATTCCTGAAGGCAGGTACGCAGAGGGTGGTGGGGCACCCCCAGGACTGTACCCAGGGCCAACAGCAGTTTGAGGAGGATAACTGGCAGAAGGGTAGCTATAACTGGAGAGGTTAGAGGTCCCGTTGTAGCCAGGGACGAGGGCTGGTGGCGGTGGCGGTGGTTGTAAAAGTCCCGAGCTATGCAGGGGGGATGGATGTGGGGATGGAAGTGCAGGTGCTGGCTGGCCACTGTAACTGGTATGCAAGTATGAGCCATTGTATCCTGTGGCATATTCCTGAGATGGGAGCCCTGAATGAAGACTGGGAACCGTGTGACTTCCGCAGGTGCTGCTGGAGTAACTGGGTTCAGCCAGGTTACTGGCCACCCCAGGAGAGCTCCCAATGCTGGCCGAGACATCTGCGGGAGGAAGGGCTGCACTTACCCCAGCTTTGCTGGCGGTGATAACGTCTGGGACACAGTTCATGGGATAGACGCTCTCCGAATTCAGCGATGGCTGCCAGGGCTCACTTTCATTCTTCCGACCATTCACCAGCCCTGAGGGAGCTTCAGAGTAATTGCTGAGGATGGGCCGCTCAGCTGGGCCTTCCAAAATACCAGAGTATTTTTCTGCATACTTTTTCAGAAGATTGGAGGCAGTCAGAGCCGAGATGTCATCGTTGGCCCAGGCATACTGGTAGGTGCGCTGCAGGTGCCCTCGGTAGGCTTCCACCTTGTGTGCAGGGGACCGGGTGGTTGAAGTGATATCAAAGTGCTGTTCTGGCCACTGGGCATGCTCTGGCGTCCACTGCATCTTCAAGCCTAGGGCAGCAGGAAAAAACAAAGTTAACATTGAGCTTGGCCTTTTTCATATGCTTTTAAATGAGTTCTCAAATGTACTGTCTGCAAACTTTTTCAGCTCCTCTGAAACACTGTACTTTACGCCACAAATCCTTACGGAAAGAAAATGCATTGCCCTTATGAAACAGTATAAGCTGCTTGGTTTATTGCAGGCACATACAAAAGAAGCCCCATTTTTTGCCAGTTCAGTAGGGAGTTATTTGCTAATTTGAGAAAATACAGGTAATGCCAGATTTCTCAAAGTAATTAAATAAGACTCAATACATTTTAAATACTCTGACAGTGGATTTACTGTTCACATATAAGGCATTCAACTGCTCTGTCCTCTCTCATCACTGTTTCAGTTTTATATTTTAACCAATATAAAAATATGAGACACAGCTGACAGATCACATCTAGGACACCTCTCTTATTTGGTACTGAACACCTAGTTAGCACAGTATAATGCACCCTGCGCAGAACAATATGACACAGACATAGCAGGTCATTCCATAATCCAACTCTCATCTAAAGTGGTCCACGACAGTTTCAAATCTGCTTCGTGGAGTGCAGCAAAGCAATCTCCCAGGCAGCGCTCCGTCGCTTTCATCACACAAAGCCTACAACTCGGTATGAATTACAACTGGCTCCTTTCTGCCTCTCAGTTCTGTTGTTGAGGCTCTGGAAAAAAAAACAAGCATGACTTGTCTGTCGGTCTCCTTGCTTGCTCTCTCTTCTCCCCCACCCCTGCCGCCTCACAGCCTCCAGGGTACAAAGAAAGAGGGCTGGGAAAAAAATAATAAAAACAACAACCAAAAAAAGAGGAGGGAATAAAAAAGAAAAGAAAAACACAGAAATGAAACCAAGTCCTTAAAAGTTCTGTGGCTTCCACAGCTATCAATTAAAAAAAAAAACACTCCAAAACCAAACAACCCCAAACAAAATGTAATTTTAAAGCAATTAATCTTGTAAATAATGTGATGTGCATTGTTCCCCCCTCCTTGTAATCCACCACGTGCGATTGCAAGAGCAATTTGCAAGCATGAAGATAACCCTCTCTACCTCGTACCTACACATGGTAGAGACACGGCTGATTTTTGCACAGCTGTATCAAATGGACCTCCTTAATCTCTCTCGCATTACCAAAAGTGATTTTTGCAAACAGTCTTGTGCCCTCTGGCACAGATTCTCTGATAAGGAGGAGGCCTAGTCGAAATGAAGCATCTGTGGCACTAGCTCCCCCCTGAATTACAGGCAGTCTATTTTGACAGCTTCTACCCCCTCCTGTTTTTCTCCCCAACCCCTTTAGCTCTTCATTGCCTGACTCTGGCATCTGACATGGCCAGCTTAGCCTCACTGAGCTAAACCTAACACAACACACAGTTTGGTAACAGAATGGCATGTTTATTCCCTTCTGACTCCCTCTTCCTTGTTTGCAAAACCACTGCACCAGACACTGGAAGTTAATTAGCAGGATGATGCTGTGCTAATTGTGTTAATTTACAAGGTTTTAGTCAAAGAGAATCATGCCAGGGCTGGCACTGCTGTCATGCTTCTGACTTAATGATTAAGAAATACTGAAAACAAGGTGGGAAGGATTGCAGTAATTACACAATAAATGAATAAAGCAACAGATTCATTTGCAATTATATTTTATTGCACTTGCACTCATTTGCATTTGGATTCTTAATTTTTATTTTTACATTCATGTATTTGCAAATCACCAAATAATTTAAATTTAGCCTGAAAACTGCAAAGTACCTCTAATGAGCCTTATATTGTTTTAGTACAAGTACTGCAGTTCTCAGCACATGTGACCATACCATTGAATATTGTATTTTTTTCTAAGCATTCTCTTTCTCTATAATTTTTCAAACGCTTTGACAACTTGCAAAAAATGTCTGTTAACAATTATACAATTATCCTATAAAAGTTAATTCAGAGAAGAGCTTTTGACAAACACAGCCTTGAGACTGAGTTTTCAGCAGATTTATTTCTTTCATTTAGCATTAATACAATCTTTTTTGCTAATTGTTTCCGATGTGGGGGGTAAATATATCATAAAATTGGGTGAAATTATAGAAATCATACTCATAGAAAAAAAAAAACAAACTGTAATTTTAATGATAATCTATCAGAAGCTTTTCAGAAATCATTAAATTCAGTCAGAAGTCCAAAGAGCAAATCAGCAAGAGCCAATTGCAAGTAATTGGTATCTAAAATTCTTCTAATGTCATGATATTTACTTCAAGTTTTATAAAAGGAAAGAATATGAATGTTCCTGTAATGTAGAGCTGCTTAACAGATAGACACACGAGTTCATTACTCTTGATTTAAAAAAAAAAAGGCCAAACAAAACAGACAAATGAACAAGCAAAACCTATCCATGTTCTGCAATACTAGGCTTACAGAGTTACCATAACACTGCAAGCTTCTATTAGAGAGATGCAAAAGTAGTTAAGAAATTGATGTTTCACTAGGTGCTGATGAATGAACGCCCTGCAAAAGACTCTTTGCAAAGAATGCACTAAAGCATCAGTGAAACTTTTGAAAATAAAGGTAAACCAGGCATGGATGTAGCAAAGACTCTGGCTGGACTGGTATTGTACTGTAGTTAATGAATATGCTTTTGGCACATTGTCTTCGATTGCTTGTAAGAAGAAGACTATTCAATTCAAAAAGATAAAATAATGTACCAGGTCAGAGCACAACAACATATATCATACACTACCCACTTAGCAGGCTTTTCAAAATATCTTTCACAGATACTTTAAAAATTATATCAGTTGGTCTTTTTTGCCTAAAATGCATCATGTGCTTTTAAAATAAAATAATTCTGTTTCTAGTCACAGTGGGGAGATACATCTAGATAGTGTAAAAATTCAATTCTTTGAATTTCATTTGTCTAGATTAATTTATTTTCCTTATTATAAGGCTGCAAAAGAATGTCAGAAAATCTGAATTATCCATTTTAAGAGGAGAGGGGAAATCACATCATCAGCATTCTTTATTTGGAGTAATTGCTAGATAGACCAGTAGTTTCACATTGTCATGCTATCTTTGGATATGCTCACTGCACAATAATTGAAAGTTTATTTATCGATGCATATTAAATACCAATGCATTTAACAAAGGCTGTAAAGGCAGGATTAGGCTTTGATTAGGTAAGCTTAAGAGAACAGGACTGCTCTCATCCCATGAAACATGAGCATTTATTCCAGCACACTGCAATCATTAGTGTTATTTGGAAGCATAGGTTAATAGTTAACCATAAGCATATTTTTTGCATTAGTAAGCAGTGAAGAAATCTGTATTTACATGGAGTCCACTGGAATGGTCTGGACTAGGGAGCACAAAGAGCCATTTCCTCAATTTTATAATAACTGAAAAAAGCAGAAAACTTTTCCTGGGTTGTCTCCATTCGTTAATAGTTTAATAATTGTTTGACAGAAATCAAATGTCTGATTTGGGAGGGGAAAAAAAAAAGAAAGAAGATACTGTAGTTTTGTTTTAATTATGCAAACACTTCCTGACGGGCCACCCTTCCCCCCCCTCCATTGCTTAATGTTTGCAGCTACTTCCTCTCCATATTTTAAATTGCTTTTTATTAGTTGCTTTTGGCTTAAGTTGATACACCTTCCTGCATTTCTTTTGTTAGGAACCCAAATGCTGATATAAACATCTAAACCCAGGTAAATACAGAAATATTTAGAGGTTGGATTTTTCATCTTTTTAGCATAATTTAAACTCGGACATAAATCACCATCCTGCCGATAGTGTATTTCCTTATAACTTTCTGAAAATCCAGCAGTAACACAAAGCTGAATGTATTTAAAAAAAAAAATCATTGCTAACTTAGGAATTCTCTGAGCTATCGACATTTTTGAACTGTGTAAACTGTGCTTCTATGGGCTATAAAAGGCAAAAGGAAAGCATTCTGCTCTTTAAGTACAGGTATGCACTTATCAGAGAATTGCTTTTAAGATAGATTTAATACATTTTATAGGAAAGGCAGTGTAGGCTTTTTTTAACAGAATCTATTTTCCCTTGTCCTGACAGCCCTGCTATACATCCCTACTCCATAATTCTTTCACTTGGATCTATATGAATTACATTTTAAGTAATTATATTAAACAATTTCATTATTCAATTACTTTGAACCAAGTGTTTGCCCATATTTTTCCTTTTCTAATTTGGCACACTTAGCTTGAAAATGCAAAATCGAATACATAATACTTCATCAGTTTCACATACAATAATTCCACATGGTAGAAATTCAGTTACGTATTCAGATTCATGAATTAAAATAAATAAAACGAAAAAAGGAAAGAATGCCAGAGTTAGGAAAAAAAATAACATTGCAATCTGGACGCAAAGAGAAACAAGCAATATTCTAAAGATCCTAGATGTCCAGTGGGGCCTGATCCTGCTTGGAGCTCAAATGAGTTTGTGCATACAAAGAACCCTCCTTTGCTGCCGCCCTTAGCGTCAGGTCAAGTTGCTCTGTCCCTGACAGGATTATAATCTGTTACAGAAGATAAAAATAAATAACTAGCCTTTCCTTCTAATTTAAATAAAAGGATTTCTGTTGAAAACAGACATGGAAAAATCCAGATTACTAGCTAGGCAAAAGCATAACAAAGGATTTACAGTGTTCTGCAGACAAGTCCAAATGATGACAATCACTTTCCAACTAACCAACTTGGTTAGCAACGATCTGCTTTAAGACAAAAGGTTCTGGGACTTCAGTAAGTGTCTCATCTATTCACATTTCTAATAAAATAATCAAGATAAAATAAAGTCATAGGCAGCTGAGGTTTTCTGAACATACTGGCAGAGGTTGCACTGCTCTTCTAGAGATGCAACAAAAGCTAAATGACACGAAGCTACTAGGACACAAGGAACAAGAAAGAGGGCAGCACATCAACTTTCCCAACCAGCTACCAATACTTCAGTTTCGATCAGGGCCCTCCAAAGGTTCCTTCAATGTACTTCAGGCAAAAGAAAACAATTCTATTGTGGTCTCTCTGTTCTGTTCATCCCTGCAGCGCCCTATCTCACACAGGTCTACATGTTCCTTTGTAAAAATCAGTAACTCAAGTAGGTTCTTTAGGCATGTGGTTAAATGTGATTTGATCAACTGCTTAATTCGCTGTTGAAAAGGGGTAGACTGTACCAGGGCCAAACAAGTAAATGAGATAGTTCTGATACCAGTCCAGAACAGACTTGTAGGAGCACATTGTTGCCTTGGAGGAAACAACTCCAAAACCACAGCTCTGAGTACCATGAATCCTCTTCCCTCTGGACTTCCAAGTGGATGTGAAATTCTTACCTTCAAATTGAATACATATTTAGTCAAAGACTCCAAAAGCTGTCGCTGCTCAGTGAACTGCTACTCCCAGCCCTGTCTCCAATTACTCAAGATAACTGAGTATTTACACAATGGATCATACTGATTTTAGCCAAGGGACTGCTCCTTGGGGACATGCAGAGATCAGTTCTGCCAAAACAGCTATCAACTTAAATAGACACTTCACAGGAAGCATGTCAGTATTCCACATACTTCAGTGAAAGCTATAGGTGTTAGCACCTTGAGGATCAGGCCCTACATCCACATTCTAAAATCTTTCTGAATCATGGGACAGATCTGAATATAAGACTCATGCCTTAACTGCTATTTGAGATGTAGGACACTCAACTCTTTGGATTTGTGCTAAATCTGATAATATTTTGTAAGACTGTATACGGTCATATGTCCCATAATAATAGAAATTAATTCAAGATAATACACTTCTTTAACACTCCGGTTTTTATTAATAAGCATAATTTCAGCTGTTTGAAGATAGTGCAACTGATCTCTCTTAATTGGAAACAGGAAGGATTTTGAAGAGTGAATTGAGCTAATTATGTTTTGCAGGGAAAAAGAAAAAAAAAAAAAAGGAAAGAAAATTATTTCCACATTTATTTTCTAATTACTCTGTGAAGACCTCTGCTCCAGTCCACGAGGAACTCCTTTGACGTCAAAGGACTTGGTGGGAGGATGAACCTCAAACTGAGCAGCCCAGTTGTATGGGCCAAGATTTGGAAGCTTTTTTCAGTAAGTGGCAGCCACAAACTCAAGAAAACAGACCTGGAAAGCGCTCTCAGCACTTTAGTGGTAGGGATCTGTTCTTCCTTTTATTATATATACCCTATGAATGTCATGTGCATTAATGGGAGCAAGCTATTGTCAGGCTATTTACCATATGATTCCCATCTATCAAGAAGAATGAAAACAATACAATCTTTAAAACAAAACACTTGAATTGCAAGTAATATTGAGAATCCTATATATGTCAACAGCACTTAAAGATAAAATCAGCAAGAAAAATTAAACATATTTTAGGAGAGCCTGGGACAGCTAAGAATGAAATTTCAGACATGGAACCTCAAACCAATACATCACAATTATCTAACTTAAATACTATCAAATAATGATTCCTTTTAAATAACACTTTCACACCTCACAATAGCAAATGGCAATATATTTACAGTAAATAAGTTCTCTCCTTCCGAGCCCCCCTCCCTCCCATTTACATAAAACAGTGCAGAAGCAGGTTGGATCTGTAGGCCAACCAAGCAGCAGCTGACAAACGAACTTACTTAGGCATTCCATGCATGGGACCTCCCAGGCTGCTGCTGCCTGCCTTGGAGATACTGGTTTCTCTGTGGCAGCAGTCCTTAAGCTAAAAAACATTCTCAGTTCACAGTTCCATCCTTGCAGCGTGATCACATTGATGCATGATCATTGCATACCACAAATAAAACCATTTATGCATGCATGTGCCAGAGCCCTTCTATATATAAACCTGGTCATATTTATGATTAATTGTAGTTTATCTTTAAGATATTTTACTACAGGGGTCTGCCCTCACTGTACTCAATTGCTTATAATACTTTTTTAAACCAGCTAGAAAAAATACCAATGAAGACAATAACTGCAATGAGTTCTCTTTTAACCTACTATGTTGCTTCCTTTCCGAAGGCTTTATGTTTTTAAGCTGTTTCTATAAAGGACCTAGCATATTTTGTCTATGCCAAACAAATAAGATCATGATAATTTCTTAGAGAATATTGAAAAGAAAAGCAACTGTAAACAAAAGTAAGCATAACTTATTAAAAAAAATTACTTTTTGTAGTGCACTGAACACATGATTCTAGCTACAAGGTCTTTTAAAAAGAATATACCAAATAACGTGCAATTTATGGCTATAAAAACATGAGAAACAATGTAACTACTGCAGAATAACGGTAGTGATTCTGAGAATTAAATTATTCACGTGGTAAAATATAATCATTAATTAACATGCAGTTTGGCCACTTGGAACAAGTGTTTACGCACATTGCAAATGCAAACCAGTTTAGACCTGAAACATGACCATGCTCCTATTGAAATGCTTACTTCAAGCCTACAATAAATCCCACCAAATCTTTTAGAAGTGCAGCAAAATGAATACTGTCTTTTTAAGCAACAAAATAGCAGAAGTAGGTTTTTCCTTGGTTCCTCTTCCAGAAGTGGAGTTTAAGACACATTTACCTTGGAAGAGCATAACACAAATCCTTAAAAGCAGAGGAAATAAAATACACTCAACTGCTTTATCATGTTCCTCATGAAATCAAGTGCAGCAGGTGAAACAGAGAACCCTGAACTTGTTTTTTGCTAAGTTAGAGGCAAAAGGAATGAATTTTCAGCACTAAGGAACCTTATACAGAACATTCAGATCCTAATCTAAGCTCTTCCAGAAAAAAAAAATCTGGAAATAATAATTTTCATACATTGGATTATATATTTTTTTCCAATTTCTGTTGCTAATCATGATTCATTACATAGTTTCCTTTTAGAGGAATTTTTTTAATTCAGACTTAGAATGACAGCTTTGGTTCCTCACTGCGAATAAAATATTGTAAAAACATTTATTTCGTATATCTTAAATCCATTAAGACAATTTCCTTCATAAGATTACTTCTTTTTGCTAAATGAAGATCATCAGAACATACCACATGTGTCCATAGGGATAGCAGAGCTAATGAATATGTATGTTTTATGTCACAACAGAGCACTCCCCTTGTTCTGCAGTATCGACCTTCTCTTATGTGAGTAAATAACAGGTGAGCACTTGTGCATGAGGATAAATGGGGTTAAAACTACCATAAAGGGACATATTTTATTTGAACAAAGTGGGTGCACAATGAATAGAGATTTAAGTGCATTAACTTTTTATATTTTCCAAAATGTTAGAAAGTACCCTTGCTCTAAAACTCAAGACCAAGTTACACAGCAAGTTACTGAAAATATATTTCCCTCCAATTAACAGCAGCAGCACTGTGTATAAATTCAACTCCATTCCACCTTTTATATATATTTTCAGTCATAATTCTTTTATATATATATAAAAGTATTTCATAGCTTTATGTGTAGCAAGAGAAGGTTAATTCCAGAGATTTATCTAACCAGCCCTATTTGCCTTACAAATATGAATGCAAAGATCAGTATCAGTAAGTTTCAAATAACTGTAGTCAGGTTTGACCCAGTACACTCAACTAACAAGTGTGAAAAAGCAAATTTATATGGTCCAATAACACAATGCTCCAGACTGTAACCAGGAGCACTGCTTTCTTTTTAAAGTGCTTATTCCAAAACCTACCAATACAGGAGAGGTGTGAACAGTTGCTTTACTGAGGTTAGAGTACTTCTGCTAATTAGCTAAATGAGAATAAATACTGATTAAATGTATATATAGAAGTAATCTGATACTCAATTAAAAAAAAAAGTCCTTCTTAAGATGACCCCACAGCATACAAAGCTTTTGCAGAATTTGTTTTTTATTTATGCATGTTGCTTTTTGGCAATCTGCACATTAATTTTTAATGAAATAGTAAAAGAGATGTTATGTCTCACAGTTCGATAAAAATTTTCTATAGCCAGGACTGGGTGGCAGAGTGCATTAATTCAGTGTCCTTCACTCCTGGGACCTGAGTATAATTTAGTCCAGCCTGAAGAAAATAACTTTGATCTGAAGGCTGTGGAAAAAGCTACATATGAAATGAGTTTTGGTGGGTTTAGTGTTGTTTCTTATATACAGGACGACATATGAAGATAAACTGCTTTAGAATGCTCCTGACGTGGCCCAGGATTAAGAACAGGGAGCTCTTAGCAGAGCTCATCCACTCTCCCCTGTTTTCCCCATGATATCAGACACACCCCACACACATTTTTCTCTGCTGTAAGCATCAGAGCTGCTCGTGCTGGCAGATGCTGTGTTTCCAAAGAGAATCTCCTGTGCAAAAGGACTGTATTATCAACTCATATACTTATTTATCCTTTCATTAAAAAAACAAACAAAACAAACAAACAAAAAAAAAAAAAAAACCCAAACCCAGCATCATCTATATTTCAACAGGAGAGATGACACTGAAAGAAGGGATTATGTTATTACAGGGAACCTGAGATTTCCCCCTCAAGGTAGGGAACACCTTAGCTAAGTCATCTGAACTCTACTAATCACACTTTTTGGGAAAATGGAGCTCCAGCACAGCTCCTTCCCAGGCTTGGCTATATGAGCAGCTGATCCTTCCTTTCCTTCCTGCTGCCCCCAAAGCAGAGAAACAAGATTAAAAGCAGAAGCATAACCAAAGAACTGACATCCTAGAAAAACTAAGCTCAGCTAAATCTTTTCCCCTACCTAAACCTTTCAATTATTGTATTCCACAAACTCCAGAGATTCTTTCTTGTTCATTCAATAAAATGTATCTGAATTAACTACTGACAAATAGAACATAGACATTTTTTTTGCATGGTCTTGGTTTGGGACTTACTGTATTGTTTCCTGAGCATTTGAAAGAAACTATATAGATCATTCATTTAGCTTGACAAACTAACTGGGGGACTAGGGAAGAAGGAAAAGGGAATTTTCTATAGACAAATATAGAAATATCTCTCTCTATATATATGCATATATATTTATATAGTTTACACACATAAAGGCAGCAGAGAAAGAATGTTTTAACTAAGAAATTTAACTCTGTATATGCTGAAATTTTTACCATATTCCTGGAGAGAGTAGGAAAGAAAAGAAACTAGCTTATCATTTTATATATTGGTTCTCCTGTCTGAAAAAGTGCAAAGTTCATCCTGCAACAGGAAAAGTTGAGCCATGTCGTGAAACACACAATATGTCATTGAGAAGGTTCAGAGACATTTCAAGGGGCAGAAGAGAATAGTGCGCTGCCTTTAAAAACAGAAAGAAATGATAGAACCCAGCTGATAAAATGTCACATTCCACTGCAGCTATCATGCAAGTTCAGCCTTTTCTGTAAACAACCTTCAAGAGACAACAACAATCTAAACCATGCAATGATCGTATCAATAACTAGCTGAACACTGTCAATAGCTTAAATACCAATAAACCGTGTTATTTTTGCTGTAATTTTGTCCATTGTGTTTTCACACAATTTTAAAATTTGCTTCAGGGTACGGAAGTCAAGCTCCACTGATTAGCATCTCAAAGTGCACTACAGGCACACCTTCGTATAGCTGAATAATAGCATTTGTAATTGTATGATGTTCTAAAAAACAAAAAATTTGCACTTGATGTTTGAAACTTGATGTTTGATGATGTACACTGATGAAAGCCCTTTCTCTTACAAAATGTACAATATATCACAACTAAGTAATGAAAAGATAAAGTAACATCACAAAAAGAGCCAAAAAAAGGTTTTTGGTGTCAATATGAGATGCCCAGACCCCACAGTTCATGAGCTTGATCCTCCTGTCACTTCTCTGGTTTGAAGTCACAAGAACCACTGAAGTTTACAATTTATGGTGAAGGAGATAAATGTTCCCCACCTTTTATTTTATTATTTTCTTTTAAAGCAACAATTATGCAGCAGTTAACTGTGCAAATGATATATTTTTTTCACCAGAATTTGGGGTTTGTGCCACATATTTAGTAAAAACTAACCACAGAAAATATTTCCTTAAAATCTAAACATAGCATTCCGATATTTGTTGCGCTAGCTGTTGATGATTTACTCCCTAGATCTAATAAGATGGCTTTCAAAATCTATTGCATGTGAACTTTCCTAAAATTTGCTGTAAACCGACTAGACAGAAGTCTGATTTCAGCCACTCTCTGAGACTCTAGTCCAACATACAGCAGCACAGCATCTTCCAAGTGTGACCCCCCTTTTGCTATTTCTCCAAGGTTTTAGTTACAGTCCATCCGATTTTGCATTAAATAATATGATAAAAATGCACCCACACAAATTTAGTATTAAAAAATGCTATACACTACCAAAAGGAATATTAGGATTATACTAAATATTCAGGAACTATCATCTTAAGTTCTTTTTCCATCAACACTTTTTATCCTGAATATGTAAGCAACATACAGGAATGACTTCAAAGAAAGCATAACATTGATAGAGTTAAACACTCTTAGCATCAAAAAATTCATAAACTAAAATATTCACATATTTTATACCAGTAGTGTAAAATTATAGAGTTTGGTTTAATTTTGATTTTTTTTTTTTTAATACAACCTTCTCCCCACCCAAGTTGAATTATGAGGTACGGCTGAAAGCTGTGAGAGCTTTGTGGTTTCAAGTAAAACCTGTAAGATATGTAAAAGATTTACAGATAACAATTGAAAGGTGCATTACACTAATCAGAGGAATGCATAACCTCTGCAAAGGAGGTAGAAGTGAATAATTTTAATTTTATCTTTTCTTATGGTTTTATATTCTCTTGCAAGGGAAGCAGAGGAAACCTAAATATGACCCTATTTAGGTATATTAACTGAAAAGCCTTTGTAGAATTTTTACGTAAACAGGATTGTGCTTCCAATGCTGCCCATCTAGTTTCTTAAATTGGTTGGCTACTTGGACAGCTCTCTATTCATTACTGAACTGTGGAAAGGAAACACAGAGGTGGCATTTTCCTTTTAAACCATCTAATGCCTTGTAGCCAGATTCCAAAGCATCAAGGAGAGATTTTTTTTTTCCTAGACAAGCTGTCGTAATTGAAATGAAGTCTAATCAGACTCATTACTGTTTTCAGCAATTTGCACCACCAAAGATGCTTATTAGGTAACAGTGTTTAATAAACCGCTCTTTAGAAAACTACCAGTAATGAGCTCTTAACAGCCAATCTTTAGCGTGAATGTAATGTGAAAAGTGTTCCTAGCGCTGAATAGATTTTCACATTTAGTAGTGTCATAATTAAGCTCAAGGAATTGGTAGCTATGATGATAGATTTACTGCAATATAGACTTTTTCCCCCCCTGAAATATATATTTGAAAATGCTTGGGATTAAATAATATTTCCAGAACAAATTTTAAAACTGCTTAAAAGACTGTGCTGGACTGGATTAGCTCTGTAAATGGTACGTAATCAGAGAGCATTTGAGGAATGCAGAGAGTACTGTAAGTCGAGTATTATCTACCAAGCATGCATAAAGTTAATTCCACCTAGCTTTGTTTGACTGCTCTTCCATTGCTTAACAATTTCCAGTCAGTAATATACAAATAATAAATGCTGTTGTCACCAGACGAATGATAATGAACAAAAATGGCCAATAAAACAAGATGCTTGAAGAAACACTTGTCAGGTCTCCTTGTACATAAACAACTGAAAATGCTTGAGGAATTATAGAGCGAATTAGTTGGTTTGAAAATAAGAGTATGGATGTATATGCACATATTTACACATACATATGTATACAACTAATGTTGTTTTCCCTACACATTTCACATATCATCAACTCCTAATACCTACTTAGCACCAAAAAATCCAAGTTCCTAGTGTAAAGAGTATCACAGCTCTGAAAAGGTACTGTTGGTGAAATATATTATCCACAAAACAAAGCCACCTGCAAGAGATAAGTTTTTGTCTATAGAAGGTTTGATTTAACTAGACATGGACCTCACTGCACTAGTCATATCAATACTACTACCTAACAAATGCTGAAAGAGGGGAAAAAAAAAATGCATGCATAAGCTCCACCTAATTAACTATCACAGAATCACAGATGTTAGGGGCTGGAAGAGACCTCAAGAGGTCATCTAGTCCAGAGCAGGAACACCTATTCCAGATCACACAGGAACTCATCCAGGTGGGTCTTTGAATATTTCCAGAGAGGGAGACTCCACAATCCCCCTGGGTGGCCTGTTCCAGCATCACCCTCACAGTGAAATAATTCTTCCTCCTGTATCCATGGAACTTCCTATGCCTCAATTTCCACCCATTGCCCCTTGTCCTGTCACTGGGCATCACCAAGAGCCTGGCTCTATCCTCTTATCACTCACCCTTTATGTATTTATGCATATATACATAATTTATGTATAAACACGTAAAGGATGAGTGCCAAGAAGATATAAATATCCAGAGTGAATCTTGAGGAATAGCCACCGTTCTCCCACCAGACTGATTTAGGCCTGAGATAATATTTGAAGTTATCAGTAAGAAATGACCAAGATTACTTTTCTTTGTCTCTCATTAGGATGTTGGGATGCAAATGTTGTTTTGCTTATTAGCAATATTATTCTACCAGAGGAAGTCTGTGTTGGAGGATAAGATTTTGGAAAAGAAGTACATAAGGATGAATAATCAATAATGAAACCACCAACAAAATGATGAAGACTGATTCTCTTGAACTCAGATTTTTATATCAGAATTCCATGTTAAGATATTAAGAAGCGTTCCTTTACCGAACAAGTGTTTTCATTACATTTTTGTGTACCCTAGCCCCAAAACTTCAGTAATCCTAAATGCCTAAATCTGAACCCTCCATATCTGTTTGCAGCATTCTGAATCAATAGAACTATGAGAACTGAGACTCCCAAATTAATGCCAGTTTCATTTGATTTTGTGGTATGCACTTCTTTGCACTACAAAGTGGAAAAAGGGAAAAAAACCCAACCAACGCCACACCCAGAACTCACTCCCACATGGGTTTTTGTAGCATTGACATCAAAATATCTTTCAATTTCTTAACTCTGAACTGGATTTGCACTTGGATGCAAAATTTTAGTGCTGCTGCAATTCTAAATGTTATACCTTTAAGTCACACATTTAGCTTCCGCCCTCTGTAAAATAACAAAACATAAAGCTCCATTAAATAAAAGAGGAGACTCTACAGCTGCTTTGGACTTCCTCCTCTTCTACTTCTGAATAACACATTAAACTTTGTATTATTTGCAAGTGACAACCCTGTGCTCTAACATATATAATATACATTTTGTACTGTTGAAAGGAGTCAAAGAAGCTCCCAGGTGAAGCTACAGGAGCAGATTAAAGTCAAGGCAGAATTTCATAGAATCACAGAATTGTTTCAGTTGGAAAAGACCTCTAAGATCATCCAACCTTCAACCTAAGACCACCTTGGCCATTAAACCATGTCCTTCAGTGCCATGTCCACACATTTTTGAATACTTCCAAAGATAGCAACTCCACTACCTTGTGGGGCAACTATTCCAACGTCTGGCCATTATTTCGGCAAAGAAATTTTTCCTAATATCCAATCTAAACCTCCCCTGACACAGTTTCAGGACATTTCCTTTTATCCTGTCACCTGATACTAGGAAGAAGAGGTTGGCCCTCAACTCCCTACAACCTCTTTTCAGGGAGTTGTAGAGAGGAATGAGGTCTCCCCTCGAGAGTCTCCTCTTTGCCAGAGTAAACAACACCAGTTGCCTCAGAAGCCCCTCATAAGACCCTTGACCAGCTTTGTTGATCTTCTCCGGACACACTCCAGCATCAAAATGTCTTTATCTGAGCGAGGGGCCCAAAACTGGAACCAGTATTTAAGGTGTGGCCTCACCAGTGCTGAGTACAGGGACACAATCCCTTCCCTACTCTTTCTGGTCACACTATTGCTGATACAGGCCAGGGTGCTGTTTGCCTTCTTGGCCACCTGAGCACAGAGCTGGCTCATGTTCAGATGGCTGTTAACCAACACCCCAGGTCCTTTTCTGCTAGGTAGTTTTCCAGTCACTCTTCCCCAAGCCTGTAGCACTGCGTGGCGTTGTTGTGACACAAAACACTGTGAACTGGTGAGAAGGAGCATTAGGATCCTAAAAAAACAGGATAGGAAGAAGAACCTTAGACCTATGTTGAAGTTAAGGTGCTGCCATTAGTAGCATTGGCAAAACCAAGCAGCAAAGAACAGTTTTAGGGGTAATGTTTGCTGTTATCAAAACCTAAAGCAAGCCCTGGAGCGGCTGGTCTCAGGTCATCTCCACCAAAAGACAAGATAAATAAAAGAAGCTGGAGTCCATGTGAAGTCTGTTGCACCTTCTAAGCAGCATAGACATTATTTTCTTCTCCATTAGTGACATTCCAATGTTCTGGCCTAACTTCACCCATTCAGGATCCAGCATCAGTCTCAGTTTGCCCTTCAGCCAGAGGTACCATGAACAATCTGTAGGGTGCCTTTGAGTACAGAACACCTCATATTTCTCTGTTCTCTTGTTTATAGCAGTCCTATTATTTATTTATTTTTATGGAGTACAGAGTGGCTTGATGAAAGACCACAAAAAATTGTTTCATTTGGCATTCTGCATTTGTTTTTTTTTTTTTTTATTAAAAAACCCAAAGCAACTACCAAAACCAACCGACCGACCAAAACAAACGAATAAAAACCACAAACCCACACAGAAATCAAAACACAAAATCCACAAACCCTCCAAAACAACAACAAACAAACAGGAGCACACAAACCACTTCTGCAGACTGCTGAGGTTACTGTGCTATTATGACACATTTACAAAAGCTACATAATAGATGGGTAGCTGCAGATGAGCACATTTGTCCAGCTAAACTGGAATCCCTTTTGTTATGGCAGACAATATTCTCTGCACTTCAGATTGGTTTAAACACACAGATTTCCCTATTAGATCTTCGAAGGTAGAACGGTCTAGTACACAACTTCTCTGACTGAAATTGCTTATGGAAATTTCTCCTTATAAAATGAGGGAGGCAAAAGGAACAACACAAGGTCCTATATAATACAGTTGTGAGTTTGTCTGGGGGAAGGAGGTTAATAAAGAAAATGCATGTATGAGTGAGGAAAACATCCACAGGCATAGGAAGGATTGGGGTGAGCACAGCAGAATCTAGCAGTCTGACTTTTACTTAATTTTTTCATAGAGTCTATTTTCTGTTTTTCCACTATAGAGCTTTCTATTTATTTTAGCATAACTCTGTATCTTTGTCATTAAACAATCAAGTTCTAATAAAAACCATAATGCAAACAGCCAGTTGTGTAATGAAAAACAACACAGGGTTGAAGGGGGGTTCCTGCCTGATCTCAGCAGCAGATTAGCTTATGCCCTCCAGCATGAGATGGGAAATATGTTCCTCACTATTACAGTTTTGATTCTGCATTTGTATTTTATATGGATTTTTAAAGAGACACAATACAAAACTTTGGTTCAGAGAATCTCTCTCTCTCTATGTATGTGTAACTGTACAAATACACTTATTTCCTCTCCCAGAGCAGTGATGATGTTTGTCTCTAGCGACGGTACACTGTCTAGTCTGGATTCTAGCAGAAAGAGAAAGCACACAACCAGAAAAAAAAGATGTTTGGGACTATCCCAATACAGACTATATCAAGTGCAATCCCAAACACATGTCCTTCCAAGAGATTCTAAGTGTTTTTTTCAGCAACCATCCCACTGCACTGCAGTGTACTGTAAGATTATTTATGCCTAACTGAAGTTTTATTCATAAAAACCTAACACCCATTCAGTTAATTGCCTTTTATAGTCAATAAATGTTAACAATTTATTCACTGCCAGCACGTCAGGAGATCTTCTCCAACAGACACAGATTTTTCAGACATATCTCTCGTCCTGTATCAACACAACATATATGATCTTCTCGCCTTCACCCAGTTCTTTACATGCATTTCTGCACTGTCTTCATCTCAAACTTTAAACTGCATAAAATCAAGAGCAGCAGTGCAAAACAGTGGTCAGAAAATAGGACAGCAGAAGTTTTTGAAGTTAACAAAGCAGCATTCTGTTCCTACCACCTATCAAGCATATTTCTGGATTCTTCTGGGTGATTGCCACTCATTTTAGGAATTTAACTCTGCAGATACAGCACAGTCCTTCAACATGCTTACCCTCAATGGCCTGTGAAATTCATGTGGAAAGATCCTGTCTCAGTCTTTGTCAACCCCCTTGCTGAGGGGCAGATGAATTTTTAACTCACTGCACCAATATATGGGATTAGCTGTCCTGCAGATATATCTAGTACTGAGAACAAAGAGTAGACAGTAGGAACAAGGAAATCACATTTATGATGACCTTAGAAACTTCAATCTACAAAATACAGGACAGTGAGGTAGAACTTTTACACTGAAGTACTCAGTAAAGTACAGTGAAGTACGTTCTAAAGTTAAGAAAAGCTTAAATTTGTCCATGGCCTTACTTACTAAGTTTTTTTAGCTGTTTGAATTTGTTATGTTTTTGGGGTTTTTGTTTTAGTTTTTTTTTTTTTGTGCACTTTCATGTTTTCATTAGACACAATTGTTTTGGCATGTTATGATACAAAAAATTTGTTCCACCTTTTCAAGAATACATCCAAAACATTTAAAATAAATATCCTATATTTGATTTAATGAAAAATACCTTAGGCTGTATCCTTGGCTTTTTCATTCTACGTATTAAACAGAAAGTCTGCCATGAATGAACTAAAAGGTACTTGATAACAAATGGTTAGAGGGCACAGACTGATATTTAAGAGGTAAGGTTGCACCAAGGTAGCTTTGATGGTCCATTTTGTATTGAGGATAACCAGAAATGACATTTCTTGAAAAGGTATGGATTGCTAAAGAGGGGAATGCCCTAAATGCATCAATGAAAACTGCTGCTGAGCATGACTGCTTTTTTTAATATTTTGACTGTTTTCGAAGGAAAGACAGTCATGCTACAAATGTTTTTTCAATAAATCACTGGTGAGTACTGGGCATTCCCAAGATCAGTTGCACAGCATACTCTTAAAATGATTAAACTGTCTCTCACAGCACTTTAAATGACAGACTGCTCAGAAAAAGCACTAGTGCTCCACAAATTAGGAGTTGTAGCAGTAGTTGATAAGCTAGATCAAGCTCTGGGCCATTTTAGGACAAAGCTCACCCTCATTACTTGGCTGCCCCTCTTGGAAAAATTTTTCCTCTTGTGCAAGGTCACACAACTAGATTTAAAATATCTCACTGTAATGTTACCTCTTTATAACACCTCACATACTTGGGTATAGAAGTACTGGTGATGGGATGAACAATGAGCTTACTTTTATATGCACTGCATAAAGATACCCCCTGTGTGATTTAGCTGAAAAAGAATATTTAATCGTTATTTCTAGGATAGCTCTGTTTAAAGCCACAAGTTGCTATGACAGGGAATTGAAATTGTTTGAATGGTTCCCTTGCTCCCTTAAGTTATTGTTAATGTATATAATTTAGGTCTCTGTGTTGTTTACACGCATGTGGATTCACATGAATAAAGCTGCATAATTGGAATAATTTGGAATAATTTGTAGCCTCCAACTCTTTCTCCCACTTCGCTTTCCTGATGCTCCTTGGAGAGACTGCGATTTATGTCAGTCTCAGATCGTGCCCACTGTTACTCACAAAAATACCCTTTGTGTAAGGTTTCTTTGAAATTAGTGACAACAATTAAACCTCCTAGCAGTCATCAAGGATAGGGATATACCGCACCGACCCCTCTGCCACTCACACATTTTTGGGAGTATTGCTGAGATGGAAATTTGGGCAAGTGACCAAATAGTTAACTATGCTTAGCCTTTCATCTACCCAACTGACAGAGACTTTTTTAAATTCTCAGAACTCCTTTTACAGAATCTCCATTTGACAGTTTCTAAACGTGCCCCAGTGCGTTCACCAAGTTCATTTCCATTAACAGGAAATGAAACTGAAATAAAGAGGCTCTCTTCGTGTTGACTGCAGGCACTTCAGATTTCATGGCAGCCTGTGTCTTCCCAGTGACTTTCAAGTGGAAGAGATAATGTGTGCGAATTAAAACAAAATTGTAGGTTTAGTAATGTCAAAATCTGATTTATGCCAAAATAGAGATGTCAACAATAGCAGAATAAGTGACAAGTGTTAAATTACCCAAAGAAGTAAATTCTGTAATTATTTACCTCTCTGGCACATGATCCTTAACAACCTCCAGACCTAATAGGAACAGCAGGAACCACAGACATTTTGAAATTCAGCATTTTTTCTTATTTTTTAGAAACAAATTTTGCCTCTTTTTTTTTTTTTCTAATATAAATAAGTGCCATCAACAGCATTTCAAATAAAACATTAGCAGCAAGCCCCATAGCTGATTATGCTGAGAGCTGAGTATACAGTCATCTGCAAATGGACAACTTTAATTCGATTCCTAGCATCACTGGCCACGCTGAGAATTCTTCTATCTCTTCACACCAGGGGTTTGCTCTTTTAAGCATTGCTCCCTGAAGGGAAGGAAAAACTAGAGAAAGAGGATTTCCAATGACCCTGCACAGATGAATGAATGTGTCAATGGTGAATATTGGTTCAGCTTTGAAATAGGGAATCCTGCAGTGGTTTCTCTGCTTCATCCGTACTAGTGAGTTCCACTGTGGACTTCAATGTGTAGGAGGCCTTTAGGGGATAGATAATAGATGAAACACACAAAAAAAAAAAGGAGGGGTTGGGGGGGGGGGGGGGGTGTGGGAGGAGAGACAAAAATCAATAACTTGGTTTAAGAATAATAGAAAGGCATTTCTCTAAATACAACCTTTAAATTATTTCTTAGATAATTTTTCTCTGAGATGTACATCACTTTGGCCTACCTGCTTACAGAAATTGGTTAAAAAACAGCTTAAATAAATAAGGGGTCCTTACCAGATAGCCAACATTAAAGACCACTATGCCTTTCCAGCTCATATTTAATTTTGATGTGTCTCCATTTGTTCACTTGTTTGTTTTTGGAGTAAAGATGATGTAAAACCCATTGTGAAATTGCTAAAGTGCTCTCAGTTTCAGTGCAAGCTTATTCTTTCATTTATGACTGATTTCATAGCAAAAATGGTGGCATACACAAACCAAACATGGAAAAGGAAGATGCTTCTTCTTGGCATCTCTAGGAGATGCCTAAATAACTCTCCTATAACTCAGGTAAACACACAAACATTTGTCTAAGCCTTTTGGTTAATTTTCATTCAACTATCAATCTGTCTCACCATGACACAATATAATTTCCTAATTAAACCAATATTAATTCTTTTATCACTTCCTACATCAAAAAAACCCATATATTTCAATAAGACAGAAGTCTAATTATTTAACATGATTTAGAACAACACTTCTTTAAGGCTATTTGTTTTATGAGTTTTAGTTCTTTAAAATTACCATGTAATTTAATCTCTATAGAAAAATTTATATAAAAGAATACCATACCCTTCCAGTAAAGAAAGCTGAACTGTGAAATTCCCAGTAAATACTGCTTTTTCCTCCCTTATGCCTACAACAGTTTTATTTGTTTCTAAGACCAAAACCAATATATTCAAAGTGAAACCATACTACTGCTCAACATGTTAAGAAACACTGAAGAGCATTTGTTTCTTGAACACAAAGGAAAACAGCAACCAAACCCCAAGCAACTCTGAGCAGGTTTCTATACCTTTGCAAATGAGGTTGTTAGTCAACTGCTTTCTGCAGCTGAATGCATGCTCTTTGAAGATTACACTTTTATGCATTATATAATTGTTAACAAAATATTTACATATACTCCATCTCTGATGTTGCTGAGAATTTAAAAAAAAATAATTAACTGATATCTAAAGGGACATATACTGGACAATTTCAGTTATTAATGTAATATGCAGATACTGAACATTTTTGGATACTTAGAGGTATTAGCTATACATTTCACAGATATCATCATATACGATCCCTTTACAGCTAAGAAAGAATTTGGGTAATCGGATTTATGTAGTCTATAGCATCTCCTAAGGACGCTGCCTGGGATTTGCCTCTTTTTAAACAGTCTTAAAAGAACATAAGATCTCAACTATTTTTCTTTTAAGACTATTTTTTAAATACTGAGTAACATCTTCATGAAGAGCTGCACTGATTTCCAATTATGTAAAAATTAATTTGTTTAATCAAGCTACAAGAAGGACAAGAAGTTGAACTGGAAAAATTCCATCACATTAAGTAAAGGATTATTATTCACAAGAAATATTTTCAATGTCAGACAGACTTGCAGCCAAAATCTAACTATACATCTTACAGAGAACTCTATGTGCCTGTCTCTCCTGCCTGACTAGTTTCTCAGAGTCCTCCAAAACACCACCAAAATGAACTCTAAATCTAGTGTAGACTTGCTTTTTAATTTCATTTGCTTTAATCACTACCAGAAAAATTTCCAGCAATAAAGCTTAAATAGCAATAGAGATACCTTCTATAAATGCATATTTTCTTTTACATTGTATGTGCACTGCAAAAGGAAAGGAAATTTCTGACAAGTTGCTCTGTCTCTGGTCTCAAGATTATCTAATAAGCATATTAATTCATCTGGCCCATTCTCAGCAATATGATAATATGTTTCCCTTTTAAAACAAAATTCCAAACTTGTAAAAATAAAAATAAATAATAAAAAAAGGCTTTTCTGTTGTCATAATGCATGACATTACTTCATTTTAGTATTCATGAACATGATCAAGTAAATTCTGTTGAAAACAAGGGAACAAAATTTGGCATAATTTTTGTATGATAGCAGTACAGATGAGAACTGCTCCCATAACCTCCTTCTGAATGGTGATGTATGCAAAATAATCCAAAAAGTGTTGCTTTCCAGTCCCTTTACATACTTCTTGACATCCACTGTTCAAGTGTTTCAAACCTTCAGTTGCTGACTGTAATAGTGCACAGATGGAACAATATTTATTCTGTCAGTGGAAACTAATTAGGATGACACTAACTCTGAACATTAAACCAGAAGGAAAAAAAAAAAAAACAACCAACCAAACAACAACCACACATTACACAGTGTGGCACACGATCTGTGAGTTTACAAATAAAAGCTATAAATTTTAATGTATTTCTGTTAGATGGGAGGTGTGACCATCTTTGCTGCTGCTGCCGCACACGGTAGCCAGAGATGGGCCTCAGAGCTGTATCTGGATCATCTCTACTGTTAATTCACTTCACGTCAGAAACTGAATCCCAACAACTTCCACTCTGCAAGGAGAGCAAGTCAGACTGGCAAATTATTTCACACTATTCTTCAGTCAGCTACACTGCCCCTGACACCCAGAGGTCACCCCCCTCAGCCTATAGTCCTTTGGATCCTAGCTGGGCAGAATCATACTCAAGTCAGGGAGGTGGTCAACTCCACTGCTCTGCTTCTCTCCCTTAACTTCAGCTGCAGACATTAGACTGCCCTTTGGAACAAAAGATCCCATTTGATAAATCATCAGATCTGATCTATATGTGCAACCTCCATCTACAGTCTGGCTCACAGCTGCTGAAGACTCACAACCAGACATGTGACTTCAACACACAAACTTGTGACCTTCAAAAAATTGCTAGGGATCTAAATCTGCATCTCTCGGTGCGTCAATATCTCTAAAAGTCTTGACTTCTGATGTTCATGAGCTTGAATAACCTATTTCACAAATGCATAATGCTTTGACGACCTATATGGTACAGCTCAAATTTACAAGAGTAGAAACAGTGTTGAGTATGGTCATTTGCTATTAAACTCAACTATTGGTCCCATTGTCTTTCAGCACTATTCCCTTTAAATGAACAGACAAGTCAGGAGAGAATTACATTTGATATGCATACATATTTATATAGATCCAACATTCAAACATCTTATTCTATAATATCCAAACTTTGTAGGAAAAAAAGAAAGAGGCATATGTTCTAAGCAATACTGACTTTTGTAACTTGGAATGGAAAATTAATTGAGACATGAAAAACAGAGGAAAAAAAAAATAACTGCCCACAGCCAAGCAAGAGTTAACAGTTTAGAAGTAATGCATCGAAAAAAAAGTCATGCCATTAATTTTTTTTCTACTAATGCAAGATAAACAGGGCAGAAACAGAACTACCTGAGAAGGGGAGATCTCAAAGGCTTCTTGTCTGTGCAGTGGTATGATCTCTTAGAGAAATTCAGAAAAATACATTTGGAAACTATACTGTTTGCATTGGGTGTTCTTCCCTTAGCATCTCTCATCAGCCAGGCACATGCTAGTGCAGAATTTAATTTTCACTTCATCCATATTACACAAAAAGGAATGAGTATTCTTTTCATAAACCAGATGGGATAGTTAAACAAGCACTGATTCAGCAGTTCCAGCTATAGCCACCAGTCTAACAAAAGATACTATCTACATCCCAAAAACTTACTTTTCTCAGATCAATGAGACTAATTCTGAAATTATTTTAATCTTAAAACATATTTTAAAGGACTTTCTAAACTGCAGTACTAAATGTGTTCCATAGGCTTTGTTTATTGGCATTAATGTCAAACTTCAAAGGCTACTAAATTGCAATCTTACATGTAAAAATATTTTTTGCAAACATAATTTAAACGCAGGGCACAGCATAATGAGTAAACCTGAAAAAAAAAATGAAGTGCATCTCACTTCTAACTGACAATAATATCTCCTGTGGATGCCAGATAGCATCTCTACTGAAACCATACCTTGGCTTGACAATAAAGCTGGAAGTTACTCAAGTGCATTGTAGCCAACTGTCAGATTTAAAAACAGTCACAACATACTATTAGTGGCATTCAGCCAATCTCCTAAGGAACACAATGACCCGAACTTTATTCTGAAAACTCAGTTTGAAAGCAAATCTATTCCCTAAAGTAATTTTCAGCACTGCTTAAAAAGCTTGGAAAAATCAGATTAGAGTAAACCAGGTTATGTAGATGTTATGAGAATGTAACTTCTAAAAATAACTTTATGGATCAATTCAAGTAAAATTCAAATACAGAGATCTCACCTTTCACAGATTCCTGCACTTCTATGTTCTATAATTCTGGTCCCAACCTATCAGATTGATACAGTCTCCACAGTTAGCATAGTTTAGAAAGTCTGAGATATAAAACAGCTTGTGTGCATTGAAGATTTATGCCTTGAGAGGTTTGTTGTGAATGCATTACATGCAGTATCAGATAGAACTGCTGCACTGCATGCTGTATTTGGAAATGACTATGGATGCCTAAGAAAATAGTTTATATTTTCTCAAATAAACTGGCACACATATGTATTACTATAATCTGTAACAGGGCATGGATTTCCTTCCATTTTTTAATGCAGTGTTCCCATCAGTGTGGGAAACTTTCGTGAGAAATAATCTTACAATGAAAATAAAAGAGGAGGTAATGATAAATAGAGCCAATGAATGAGGTGCAAACATTGAAAGCTTGACATAATCACAGAAAATACACTCAGGAAAACGCTTAATAGAAACTCCTATGAACTAACAGAAGTGACACATAATCAATGAAAGTCCTATTAAAGTGTTATTAAGATGTAACCGTGTTTATTCTAAGTAATATAAAATGTACCCACTCACACATAGAAGCCATCTATGCACTACTACTACTACTTACACATTATTAATGTATGACAGCATACATTGAATTTATGCTTTCCAAACAGCATTGAAAAAATGTCTCTATCCATGGGACAGCAGTTTACTACTTTGTGTATTCAAATGAAGTTACTACTTAAACTATGACAGGCGAGGAAAAAATTGGAATTAGTTTCAATATGTGGCTAAATAAGATAACTTTTTTCAAGATAGCAACTCTGCAGACTTATTTGTCTGCCAATTCATGACATCTAGCTTAAAATTAGTAGCCACACATACGGGAAAAGCACTATGCTTAATTTCACTTCACTAGTGAGGAAAACTACATCAGTTTATAGCACCTCTTCATTCACATCACAGTTGAGTCTTTGAAAGACTTTGAAAGGATTTTGCCAACACGGAAAATAAGGCTCAGATTTCCTTTCACTCTCACTAAGCAGCTCTACTGCCAGGAAAAAGAACAACACAGACACACTCTTGGTTTCAACAAAGTAAACTATTATTTAAATGAAACATATTTATCTATTCAATGTTTTTGGTGTCATCTCTAAGGTAAAAATTATGCCTAATGTTATCAAGTCTAAGTGTGACAATACAAATATTTCACAGCAAGTATTTTCCCAGGGCAAGTACAAATTAAGGAAATAATGAGCAACTGTAAATCCCATTTTGGTTAACAATTCTTCTCGAGACCATCACCGGTTTCCCATTGGAAAATATTGACTGTTATTCAGTTTGAAATCAGAAGAACTTTTCACTGTGAGCAAGGTCATTCTCATAGGTAGATTACAGCGAACAAAGGTAAGTTAACAGTTGTGACATTAACCATACATAATATAATTGAAAATAGTGAAAAAAAATTCTATTCTGTATCTGCAGTATTGCTAAGTCTATCAGAAGATGCAAACCTAGTAAATAATGCAGTAGAAATTTCCTAAGTATAAAACATCTCAAATACAGGAACTCAAAAGAAAAAGAAAGTTGTAACGGCATTGCACAGACTTATTTTAAAATTTTGCTTTCCATTTCTACAATTTTAAACGTTTTGACTTAGGCTATCTTCTCTTTGAAAAAGTTACTCCCAATGGAGTCAAAGAATTATTACTCCAGTTATTTGGTGCTTTTCTCCAATTTTCTTATTAAAAATATCTGTGTTAGCACTGTAAGCATCTGAACTTTATTTCCTAATTAGTCACATGGAAAAATGTTCTTAAAAAATATTCTCCACTGTATTTCTTTCTTCACCGGTTCTATGACATAATATAGTATTGTGGCATATAAAAATGAAGAAATTCCTTTTGTGACTAAAAATACACCTCCATTCTTCTTTTGTTAGCTCTCCTTTGCTTACTTCAACCTAAGCCACAAGAAATTTTGACTTAGAATTACAATTTTATTTTTACATGTTTGGTTTATGATATTTGTTTCTTAAATCAGACAGCTGAGATATATATCTATATCTATCTATCTATATATATATAAAAATGTCTGCTCAAAGTAACAGAACTGCAATCCAGTGGAATTAAATGCAATTGTGTTTTGATGCTAAAATAATCCTGTAAATAGTTTCACTGAATAATAGTGCTGAGAAAATCTCAGGAGGCTCAAGCAAAATCTGTTCTGTTCAAAGACGCATCCTAAAATTTTGATCATTTTCAATGGAAAAGTATTCCCTTTTCCCCCTCCCTCTCCAGGCAAAAGTTGTTCATTTAGAACAGTCTGGTTTTACACCTTAAGAGGGCAGAGAAGAAGGCATCATGAAGATGGAGAGAGGCTACAGCATTTTTTTCTCATAGTAAAGACTTCAATGTACAAAGAGGATGATTTTGGGATGAACCATTTGTAGAGAATAGTTGTAAGATTGTGGAAAGAAAACACACACACACATAGAAACCCAACCCAACCAAACAAACTAGGACAATGAATTTTAATCAGAGATGCAGATTCCTAGTTCTAAAGAATGCCAGTTCTCACACAGAGCTGGGACAGTGATTCACTTCAGAAAAAAAAGCAAAATATCTTCCTTTTCCCTAATACACAATGCAACTCAGAGCAACTGACTGCAAAGCAGGCTGAAGCCTGGAAAATTAAACAACTCAGGCATAGATCTCCTTTCCCAAGTTGTTCCTGCCTCCCATGATTACTATCAGTCATTCTTACTAATCAAGAAGAAAATAAACATTTCTCACTTCGTGCTGTGAGAAAAAAATACTTCCTGTGAAACATACAGAGGAGAACTTACTTGGTAAGAAATAATTCATTATACTAATAAATAAAGTGGGCCAGGTCCCAGTCTCCAGCCTTGTGTAACAAGTGGCACAGTATGGAGGCTAGTGGTCTTGGGGCCACACTTAAGCATATGTCCAGGCTCCATTTAAAGTATATAATAGACCCTGGGAGACTCCAGAGGAACAGCAAAACTTCGAAGACTCTCACTGACATTAGGTTACTTAGTAATGACAGTGAAATATCTATGCAAGCTTCCTATTGATTAGACATTTTTTCATGTGTAAGATACATTTTAGGTCAAGTTAGAACACAGTGAGATGTATTAAGAGTTTTCCAGAAGTGTTCACTGTGACTTTCTATAGTTTATGCCCAAAACAGAGAAAGAAAGATATATCAAATAACAGAGGTTGACCCCCTTTCACAAAGCAAAACTTTTTATTTTTGCTTTATAATTTGCATCTACTCACTATTACCCTAAACACCTACTGAGATCTCTCTTCCCTCATTAATGAATGCATGTCTATGGATATATTGGTTGGAAACTAAAAAAAAAAAAAAAAAAAAAAAAAAAAAAAAAAAAAAAAAAAAAAAAGAGACATATTTTGAACAACTGGATTTGATTCAAAGGCAGGAAGAAATCAAGAAAACAAAGACAATAACAGCTTAAAGAACAGAGGAGAAAATAAAATGGACATCTAGAAGAAAATACTAATTTTGATGGAAATAATCATCAGTCAGATGGCATGGTTCATGAATAGAATAATTAGGGAACTGGATCTAATCAGTAAGAAATAATTTTAAGGTTTGCTGCTCTGACTCCTGTGTTCTTATATAAAATGGAAAAGTTGGAAGTGCTGCAGGATGTATAATGAGCTATTGCAGGAAAGCAAAATACATTGCAACAGCAGTCAGAGCTCAAACACAGATACTGAAATGCATGTGTTCTTCAGGAAAAACAAAAAGAGATGGAAAAAGGTGTCTGATGATGCTATAGACTGCGAAGAGAAACAGATATGTTGGATAAAACACTGTTGCTGTGTCAAAATAATAGACATTGGGGGAGAAAAAAATTAAGTGTGCTGGATCAGTTCTAGAAATTTTTTATTAAAACTCTCAGTTTATATCTAGACTTGGAGGGAATTGGAGAGGAAGCACTGGTATTTCTGGAGACAGAAGAGGTGAATTGATTCAGACAGTATTTCCATTAGTTCAAGCTTTTATACATATGTATATCTATTGCAGAAAAATGGGATACGGTTCACAATAGTTTATCAAAGTTATTTAATGCCAAGCTAATTTTTTTGATAACATGGCTGATTTTAAGCAAAGGAAATGACTGAATGGTCTAACTGCATATCTGCATACATATTATTGGTTACCTTACGCATCAGCAGCTGGAAAGATGAGAATTAGTAAAAGGACTGTAAGTTAGTTAAGGAAATCCTAAAAAGAGGTATAATGACATACAGTATTGAAAGGACTCCCACTGAACTAGAGGAAGTTTGGTAAAGAAGTTCCTCAAAGATCAGTTTGCAAAACTCCCTTAAATCCATTACTGTATATGAATACAGTGTAAGAAGTAGAAATATACAGTGGAAATTTACAGACTACACAACCTATAGAAAGAAAAATCAAAATATCATATTGGTAAAATATCACGTTTCATGTAAACAGTGGTAATGAACAGAAAGTAGAAGCAGAACATGAGAGTTTATAGTAAAAAATCTTGCTGTAAGTTGAAACTTAATCACAAAAGAAAAGAGAAAGGACAAACCCTGACTGGAAGATGGACTTTCACCGACTAATCTGATGTAAAATAAAAGCCAGGCAAATTTCTATCCAGAAAGTCATTATGTCATTACACAGAACTGTACTTCTGATTTTCTTTGGGGAAGATTAATTTAAACAGGGAAGAAACGAGAAGGGCTATAGGGAAGACACTGACAATGAAGAGTGTACATTGACTGAGAATAAAAGACATTGGCTTGCTCTATCCTGCCAAGACTGAAAAGGAATATGATTCCCCTGTAAAAAATATAATCAGCAAAGCATATACACTGGAGATGAACTACTTAAGTCAAAAAGACAACACTGGTGCAAGAACAAGTAAGTATAAAACAGACATAAATAAATTTATGCTGCAAATTAGAAGATTTGTAACTCCCAGGGCAGTAACATTATTGAACAGCCAACCAGAGTCCTGAAGGACAAAAATAATTAGCTTATGTTAAGGCACAGCTTTATCATTTTATATTATAATATATAATGACAGTAGGGGACTGGACTTGAGATTCCCTAGGCCCTTTTGTATTTTATATTTCCATCTCAAAAGGGTTATAGAGCTCTTCTTAGCCTGTAAAAAAATGGTGGGACTAGGCCAGTGATGAGAACATTAAGTCAAAGACAGGAAATATTAGCTTGGCACAGAGCCACACTAAGGAATGAACTATTGCTTCCGAAGTGGGGCCAGCTCCTCTGTATGCATCCAAGTCCATTTCTGCTTGCCATGCATGCCTACAAGTGAGTATATTTCAAGATGATTTTGGGTAGGAAAAAGGAGTAAACAGAAATAATAAAACTTGTTTGCTCAGCTCTTCAGCGTAATTCACTTTGTTCCCATTTAACTAAACGTTAAGCTCAGAATAGCATTGCAGAGCCCAGTATTCCTTCCACCAGCATGGCAAAATCATTCTTTGGATAAACTCTGCCTGCTTTATTCCTATGTAAGTACTAATGCACTTTTAAGTTTTTTAATATTTGGGGGGTTTTATTTATTTTACCTAATAATATTTCACTTGTGTCCTCTGGTATTGGCACCAACACTGTTGAGTGACAATATTCTATTGAGCTACATGCAAAGCCCTCTAAAATACCCATTCTGACGTATATTTTAAATTTTCTTGCTCTTTTGGTTTGTTTGGGGGTTTATTTGTTTGTTTGTTTTATTATTATATTGTTTGTTGGTTGGGGTTTTTTTGTTTGTTTGTGGGACATTTTTGCTTTGTTTTGCATTTTTAAATAGATATCTTCAGACACTACTTAGAGACTGTGAAAAATGGTTTTCCCTTCATGAACTTTAAGCATGTGGCAGTGATCAAATGGATACAGCTGTCCTTTAAGGACATTGGCAATTATTGTCATCATACCTCCTGTTAGGCAGTTCAAATTGCTTAAAACTTTGATAATGATTACTTGACTGCATTTAAATGAAGGTCGTTTACCCTTCCATTCCCTACTTATATAGCATCTTTCATGCAACATGCCTCAAGGCCCTTTCCAAAGAACACTAATCAGTACACAAAATTATATTGAAGCAAATAACCTTGTCACAAATTCCATTACACAGTAAAAGCTAAATAAAAAATAATAGCTTTCCTGTCTATATTTAAAAATATATATCCACATATTGTCAAGCTTTTCAAGCAGAAGAGAATACCACAGAAGAGCATGTATTGTACTGCACAGCAAGGAAAGGAAAACTATTGCTACAACACTCTTAACCAGTGGTTGCCCTACCTTACCAATACAATGGGCAATTGCAAAAATCAGTATTTTTTAAATGCTGGTTCATGTTAAACTCAAAAATTTTCTATAAGAATTTCAAAGGAACAGCTGAAGCCAAGATAGTCAACCAGCCAGTGGAACAGAAATTGCCTTGTCTTGCAATAATAACTGTTTAAGGTTTGATTGAGGCAAGACTGACATCAATCTGACGTTTACTTAAAGGAGAATTGTAAGCATTTAACTCAACCTGATAGCTCAAAACACAAGAAGGTTTTCTTCCCATGAATAGAGGTAATTTCTTATCTGTGTACACATACAACCTCTGTACCAGCTCAGACAAATGAATTTACTTCTCTCACTGGCAAGTCCAGACAGGAGAAAAGATAACCAATAATGTCACTCCCATTCTGTAGTTGACTCGCTGGCTACTTACTGGTAAGCCAAACACTGCCTGTAAATATAGCAATCTCCACAAAATCCAGCAGGCTCTTTGAGTTGCTACAAGTTGATGTAAGTACAGACAGCAAGTGAAGACAGCCTTGAAGTTACCTTTCCTCCTGACCAAACAAGTGATTTGATCCACTTTAGTGGCAAACTTAGCCCTTCCCTTGTCACAAGTCTGGGACTGTAACAGAAACTGCAGAAAATCTGTGACAAAGTTCTTAGCTCATTGATAGATGTAGCATTGCTTTTATGGCATTATCTGTGCTACAGAATACCAAACCCACCACAAAAATCCAGTGATCTCTCTTGCAGGTATGTTATGTGGTAGTTTCTTATCTGAAATGAAACTATCTGCAACCCTTCTGAAGAGAGAAAACATCTTCAGAATCAGAGGACAAAAGCCACTCGGTGTCCCATACAATTTAACTCCTTTTTTTTTGCCTTTGCCAACAGAAATATAACAGGCAAGGGGAAGAGAAGAAAGATTAAATACAAGTGAGAGCAGTAAAGATGTCCAGAACAAAGACAGACCCACTCAAAACTCTTACCCAAGTATTTGCATTGTTGCTGATTTTAGCCTGTGAAAAATGAAGAAGCTGAGGAAATAAAATACAAACTAAAGAAGAGAAACAGAATTTTGGGAAACTAATTTGAAAATCAGAAAAAAACCCTGAAATACAAATAAAGAAAACTCTCACTGCACAGTAATCCACAAGATGTCTGTACTTAAAGCAATGTGACAGTCTTTGCTCAGAGAGTCCTGACTGCCAACAGCTTGGTGTATTATACAATGATCTTTTCACATACAAAAACAAACACAATTTTCTTTTGGAAGCTACAAATCTCTTTGCAATTCAACTGAAATTATTTATTGGCCAATTGACACTTCTTGAATTAATTCTTCTTCAAGTATAACCTAGGAAATTCCATCTCCTATCAGTTATGTCAAATTTGACAGCCTCAGGTGAAATTTCTCCTTTCTTAATTATTTTAATATCCCATTAATTCTCCCAATCCATTAGTTACATTCCCATGTCCCCCTTCTGAAGAATTTCTCCTCTTTCTTGATGTCTGTATCTTTCAAGAACCTCAAATAAACAATGTCCTCCCTTGGCATCTCTTCACTGTACTAATTATGTTTCACTACTGTCATTTCCTTTCATAAACTAAGTAGTGCTTATGCATATTTCTTTCTCCACCTTTACTTTTATGACAATTCCAGACGGAACAACCAAAATGATCCTCTCAGAGCTAGAGGTGTCTGATTTTCACTACCACGTGCTACGATAGTTATGTACACGTGCTGTCCCATCTGCTGCCAAAAAAAGTACTTTTGAAAATTGTATGTTGCAAACTACACCTTAGCTGTTGCCTACTAGTTTTCTATATGAAGTGACAGTAAAAGGTGAAATGCACCATGCTGCAAACTTAGCAATCAAAAAAACCAGTGTGTTTTGGTGGTCACACTGAAGGGAGGGGCATTATACAGATACCCTTCTTAAAACTGCTGATCCCTGGGACAGGCTGTCCAGGGAGGCCAGGAAATCTCCATTCCTGGAGACTGTCAAACCTCAATAGGGCAAGGCCCCAGCTGACCTGATATAATTTTGAATTAGTGCTACTCTGAGCAAAAGGTTGGTCTACATGACCTCCAGAGTTCCCTTCCAACTCAACTTGCTCTCTGTGAATCACTGAGAAATTTTGATCAGCTCTACCTAGATCCTGTGCCACGCTATTATTTCTCTTACAGCATGACACCAGATGCAAGAAGTACAAAGACTGGACCTCTTCTCCCAGCAGTATTGCCAGGATATTGAGGAGATTATTCAGCTTCTCTTGGACTTCAGCCGTTTTTACAATTTGTGAGAAGGTGGAGGGATCACACTGGAATGGGGAGTCAACCTAAAGGGAATATATGGGACAATCATCAGTACAGCAGCCATTTCACCTTCAATGGGGTGAAACGTTCACCTATATACTGTTTTAAATGGTTCTAGAAGGATAGTGGCCAGTAAAGCCAAGTGTAGTGTAACCACCCTTTCCAAATGATCCAAGCTCTTTCTAGAATACAGATTTCAGTTATTTTTGAGAAGGTATTAGGTACATATATGTCGCCTCCTCCCAAAGTTGAGGGCAAAAGTGGGGCCTGCCTTGTCTCAGACAGTCAATATAAAACCTAACAGTATTGCCATTAGTCTAGTGAAGATTAGAAGAGCCCAAATTTTCACTACTTAGTCTAAATTTTCTCAAGGATGACCTGAAATGGAGGATCACATACTTCATCTTCTTCAAGACCTTCCTGTCCTTTTGCTACTCAGCTATGGCAAATCAAACCACTACAGTGGTTTCCCTACCACAAGGATCAAGTCAGTTCTTTTGAGGACAGCCCCTGCTCACAGCAATATAGAGATTATTTTAGACAAAACTGGAAATGGCAACGTCCCTTTGGGGTTGCCTTTTGCTAGTATCTAATACTGAATAAATACACTGAGAGCTCCAAGTCAAATGCAGTATGTGCCAATAAAAAGGAAAAGAATGTGACATAAAACTATTAATGGCAACACAATAAAAAGAATAGTAAAAAAAAAAAAACAAGAGAAAAAACAACAAAAACTACCACTCAAAAAAAAAAGAGTAGCAAATCAATTAAACACAAAACCTGAGAGAACAAAGGTGCTCAAGGCTACCAAATGCCTAATTCTAGAGAGCTCATTCTTCAAGATATTGAGCATCACAGCACTGAATTGGCAAAGTAAGTATATAAATCACTGCAAAACCTTGTACTTTTTCCACTAGGAATGTGCCTACTCTGAAGTTAAATTGAATTTTTTTGAATTGGTGTTTAGCATGGCAGCAGCATGCAAAACTGGCTTTCTTAAAAACGGACTTCCTTACCGAAGACTGGCAATGTAAAATCTTCCACAATGACATTTCCTTTGGAACTAATTGAGGTATACCATTTTTTCATAATCATGTTTTAAAATCATGATTTTCAAACATTGTAGAGATACATTTTTTTTTAAACTTTAGGCTAGACTGTCAGAATAATATAACATTGAAAAGTACTTTAAATGCAAGTTGAAAATATACCACAAAGTGAGCACATAATGGGCTCTGACAAGGAGGCAAATATTTGGATTTTATTTCTACCACTGTTTAAAAATTTGGAATATGTCTAAACAAGAAATTCATTTTCAAACTCAACATTATTTAGAAGATTAACATTGTCATATGTCATTCAACTCTCAAATCTTATTCACTCAGGAAGAAAAAAAAGTTAATGTAAAGTTTTATGGTTGAGGATGCAGTGATTATTCTGATTATCTGACAACCACAGGTTTTGATTATTTGATAATCACAGAAGCAGGTAAGCTTATTTTTCACTTTGTCTCCAGTGTAGTAAGTATTATTACCTCTGCTACAAAAGCTCAGAGAGCCTGACAAGATAGCACATAATTCCCATAGTATTGTTTTCATTGTTGTATGTCAACCGTCATGCATCTCAGCTGCAATTGTATGATAGATATTCTGTCTTAAAGGCGGTCACCACAAGGCACCCAATTCTGGAGTAAAGTGACATGTGCTATTAACACATGGCAGATTATGATCCCTGTGCAGAAGAATGCTGTCTATCTGAACGTACTTTTGAAGAAATACAGGTGATCTTCAGTAAAAGAGAAGCATGGCATCTTCATGACAGAAAAAACCCCATGCAACTCAAACCCATAAATGCTTGGGACTGTACCTACTTAAGAACTCACTTATTAAAATGCTTGTATATCCAGTAGCAAGGTAACATTACTACACTATCTGGAGAACTGGCTTAAGATATCTCAGTGAGACTTAGCACATCCAGACATAAACTGGCTGAACTACTAACCTGAGAGAAACCATTCAGTATTGCCCTAGAATTAATTAGTTCCACTTTAACATGGAAAAGGGTTTCAGTGGGAAAAGTGCCAGTATGTGAGCCATCAAAACAGACCTTTGGTAATCACCAGAGAGCAGGAGTATTAATCTAACTGATTAATCTGTTGAGCTGTTATAGTTCCTCAAGGGCAGTGTGATGAGTTGGTAAGTGAACCTGGTGTCATTCTTCTGTCCCCTGCTCCAGAAGGATACAGGTCTGCACAAGAAAGCTTGCTGGCAACAAGAAAGCTTGCTGGCGGCAGTAGTGCTTCCTATTTGCCCTCATAGGACCTCATTGAAAGCAGCAGGATATTTCTCCAGACCCACTTTGCTGAAAATTTTGCAATGCTTTCACCAGAACAATAGCGCTTTTGGCAACATTAAGTAGGGGCTGAAGCACTGGAGAGGTATAGCTAGTGATAATACAATATTAGAGTTATCATGGAAGCTAATTCTGATGTAAGAACAAAATATATCCTGATAATAAACTCTGTATGAAAAAGCCTCCCTGCCAGGGAAGAAGCAGAGGTTTTTGACAACCAAAGGAGAAAAGCTGCAGAGTAAATATGGTCATAACTGACCCTGCAGATACTGCCAGCATTTTGCCACATTAAAGCAGATGTCCCACATTAGTACACCTTGAAATTTTTGGCTTCTGCTAAGCATATGAATGCTGGGAGCCACTATGTCTGGGGAGGGAATGAGATTTCACTATATTAGAGAAGATTCCCTGCCTCCCCTTTCAAAGAAGATAAACATCTTTTGGTCCCTCAGGAAAAAACTTCTTAAAGCTATCTAAAACTGAGGTGCTGGAGAAAGCAAGATGGCAGAGACAGCATTATTCGCTGTAAGTAAGGATTTTGGTGACTGAGAAAAATGTTTTTGGTGGCAGTAAATTCCTACAAGCATTTGAACTGACACCCACAGGCAAAAACTAAGACAAATGCCAGTTGTTGTCAAGGACAATCTGCAATTAAGAATTTCACAGACAAACTATTAGACAAAGGAAATGAACAGTAAATCATTATCAAACAAACTGAAATAGAGAAATGGGAACAAAAATTTAACATATCAAATTATTCCAGGAAAAGACAAAATCATCCCAGTGGCTTAGAGTTCAGAAAAGCTGCTGATATTGAATCATCAGCATAATTTCATCTGTCCTGATGTAGGAAATGCTCACACAATTTCTGCTACCTTTTAAAAAGACAGTGCTCCCTACTGAACTAAACAGAAATCTATCCTATCTTAATCAGTCCCCCCTTGCCAGCTCCGTATGTGTAGAATATTTCTAAATGGAACCAAGTCACCAAAGAAAGCATCTATTGAGAACCTTTTCTTTTGCTTACTGACCTCCTATTTTACCTCTGTGCACACTTTTCCCCTCCTCAGCTGGCCACCTCAGCCCTAGAATCATACCAGGAGGCAATAACTTTGCAGTCTTTACTGATCCAAACTATTGATTCAATGCTGTGAAAGATACTATTCATTTATAATTGGTAACTAAACCATAAAACTATATGATTACTTATGTTCATTCAATCACTTCAACAATATGACTAAATACTTTTAACTTCTTTTATCAACTCTACAGTAGACACCTCATGCCAGTAAGACAAAAAAGTAAAGAAAAAAAATTAAAGAGGCTCTTTGTGGCATGATCAGATCATGTTTTACAATGTGTTTCTCTCTGCAAAATAATAGCAGGCTGTCCTTTAATATCACTCCTTGAAAGGCAAATTTATTTTCTTTACGTATAATTTTCAAGCAGACACATGCCATTCTCTCTTTCTTAAGAGACTTTTTTCCTACTCTTTCTGGACTGACTCCCATGGGGGTCAATCTCTTCCCTCTACTATCAAGTGATAGGACAAGAGGAAATGGCCTGAAATTGTGCCAGGGGAAGTCTAGGTTGGATATTGGGAAAAATTTCATTCCTGCATTAGAACAGGCTGCCCAGAGAGCTGGTGGTGTCACTGTCCCTGGAGGTATTTAAGAAACATGTGGACATGGCACTTAGGGACGTGGTTTAATGGTGATATTGGTGTTAGGTTGATAGTTGGACCCAATGATCTTAGAGGTCATTTCCAAACTAAACAATTCTATGATTCTATGAAATGGGAAGAAGTAAAAACAGTAGAAAATATTTCCAACAAAGTATGTTGGTGCACCTAAAAGCTTTTCTTTTGCACAGCCTAGTAAAAGAATGCACTGCAAATTACTTTGTTTATACTATTCAATCATTGTGTTTGTATCTCTATGATGAAAGCATGTACCTGAGCGAATAACTCCCAAGTCCAAGAGTTTTTACTGGTCAGTTTGTAGACCTGAATTATGAATTACTTTACCAATGAACCAAGAAGTTACAAAGGAGTTACGTAGTTAACAGAAGTTCAGCACAAGACACTGAAAGGACCAGAAAGTACTGCTTCAAATGGTTATAATCCCAACTGCAAAGGATAATGAAAATAAAGCCTTCCTTTGGTATAAAGAGTAAAAATAATATTATGAAGATATGTCTTGAAATACAAGCTAGACATTTTACATGCAATAGTTCCCGATTATAGTTAATTTAGAGGTCTGGGATACCTTCTTCTTCCTCTCTCTTAAAATTCTATTAAGCACATCAAATTCAAATCAAGAGAATATCACATGTATTAGAATGGGAGCAGTAACTTCTCTGTTGAGAGAAATAACTCTGCAGGAGGTGAAAAACAAGTTCCCTTACCCCAAGATGAATCCTTTAGTCTCTCTTCCTCAATTCCATCCTTCTTAAGATGAAGCTTGGAAGAAGAATCCATAGTTAGATGGATAAAACATGTTACTCCTACCTACTAACGTGTATCTTTCAGTAAAAGAGAATTCAAGGGAAGAGTGCAAATGGTTTGAGGTTGAGCTGAAAGTTACTTTTACAGCATCTGGTCGAGAAGTCAGATCCAAACAACCTCTTCTATCTTGCTTTTATCAGGACATAATCTGAGAAATGTTATAGATCAGAGACTCAAACAAAGGAATTTTGAACCCTTGATATGTCTAAACAACTTACCTAACTGAGTAGCAGTGGAGTAAATCTTTTGCATCACCTCATACTCTTTGCTCAAGTGCTTGGAAAGTGGTCATATTCAAATACGGATAACCCATTTAAACAACAAATTCTGTGGGATCCTTAGGATAGGGTTAAAGTCTGGAATGACAGTACCTAGCTACTGTCTACAGAGAAATGGTGTTGAAGAGCTGTGGGGAGCTGAGGTTCACAGTAGGAAAGATTTGGTGCTTGGACACTGTATTATACCAAGTCCCACATGTGAGTCATTTTATTCTTTCCTCTGGACAACGGATTAATCCCATTCCACTATGGCAGCAGCAAGTTGTAAAATACTTAATAAATTGATGAATCTGTTCCCAGTGCTATTACAAGGTAAAGTAAGAATTTTCTTTGATGTGAAGAAAAGTTATATTCCTTCCTCTTTTATTTGCTAGCAGTGTTGAAAAACTACTTAGGTGAATGACTAGATATTACTAAAATCTTGTTACACGACATATCAGAAATCTCATTCAGATCAAACAATAGAGATATAGAAATTAGCAGGGGCACAAAACAAGGGAAAAGAAAAAAGGTGAGAAAAAATGAGAAAAATACATTAATAATGCACTTTCATGAACACTTTCTTGCTTGTCAGCAGAGTCTTAGACAGGCCCAGAGTATTTTAAGTGTTCTATCAGATAGAGATCAAAATTAGGAGAAAGGGTATATGAAGAAATACACACGAAAGATATTTTGTGTCCACTATTGGGAGGCTGGAAGTGTTGTGACACAGGCCCTGGGCAACTGACATCCACTCTGATGACAATAGATTGGCCTTTCAATAACCATTTCAATTTCTTTGTTACTGCCCAAAATGTTTTCCAACATAAGTCATGTTTTATAACAAATACATGAAATTTCATAGTGCTACAGGAAGTAGTACAGAAATGCAAACCATACTACCAGTTAGTGCAGTTTCTATAAGTAGCGGTCATAATAAATGATTGAAATAATATGTACTGCTGATTCACAATGAAGGGAAAAAGCACATGGCTGACAGAACTACAGATACTGCCAAAGACAGGAACATTACACTTTACTGTTGAGATGTACAGTGCCTTCAACTGAAGGCCAAATCCTAGCTGGCTAGAAAAGAATAGAATTACAGCTCAGTTGTGTCTGAGAATCAGTGATAATGTATTGTAATCCAACAAATAATATTTAAAAAAATGTTCAAAAACATTAGGTTCTCTGAAGATCCATAATATACCATGGTTTTGTCCTTCCCTATTTATGGGTTACAGGTATTGCAACAGCTTTTGTACTTCACAGTACACTGGAATCTCATGCTATAGATATTTTCCTCAAAGGTCACAATAGTGTCAATTGTAGCTCTTCCACAGCAGCCCCAAAAATTTACTGCTCATTTGCCAAGGCTTTGTTGACAATCCTCCACTCTAGGAATCCTTTCCAAAAGTTTTGTGCTTTCTGGACCACATTTGTTAATTATGGGAGAAAAAAGATATTTCATTTTACCTGCACTACTCTTGCAGAAACAGATCTCTTAGCCAGTTACCACACTGGACTTCCTGAAAACAGACCAAAAAAAATAATCAAGAGATACTATCGCTGCTCTGCGCAAGCATATACACAAAAATCCCTGTTCTGTTTGCAGTAAATAATTAAGAGGTGAATTATGTAGTTTTAATAGGCTATATTATAATAATAAAATTGGCAAAACAGTGGCAGTGGGTGAACCCACTCTCCAAGTTCGATGGGATAACAATCTTTCCCTTGGACCCTGAGTTTATCCCTTCATGTTACAAAACCAAAATCCTCAGAGAACTGGCAAACAAATTTATCACATTATTGTTGGCATCAAAACAGAGGAACTTTTAATCTATTTCAGCTGAAATCATATCATCCAGTAGCCTGGGGGAAGTAGCATTCAGAGCAAAGGGGAGAAGAGAGCAACTTTCCTCAGCCCAGAGCTAGGCAGCAGACCCTCTGTAGCTCTACTCCATCATCCACTGGAGTTCATGGGGCCAGCGGGGTGGGAAGCCCAGTGGCAGTAGGCTCACAGAGGTAGTGTTGGGCACCAGGGCTCAGTGGTTTCTGACTGCCCACCACAACTACAGCTATGGACTTACACCACAGCACTCCTGACACCAGCAGACCCCACTTTTGAACATAGCACATTTGAAGAGCTTTTAGGCTACTTCTGCAAAAGTCGACAGAGACAGCACTGAAAAAAAGTAAATTGGCTACGAGCAAGTCCCTGTCTCGCATTTAGTATTGGCAACACATTCCTTTAACGAGGGGTAGGACAGAAGGAACAAAACAAACCAACCAAGGAAGACGGAGAAATGGCTTTCATCAACAGAAATGCATACATCAGCCAACAAGCTGAATAATCACAAAACAGGAAAAAAACCCTGATGCAAGCATTAATAATTCAATTAGTATTCATTGAAATAACATTGATTTTAATTAATCTATTTCACATCACTGTTCATATCCTATGTGCTTCCTATTACAGATTAAAAATCATTAGTGTATGAGCCTGCTAAGTACTAATATCTTTAAAAATAACAAAAAGGAGACACAAAATTGCCAAATAAATATTTTAAAGCCTCAGTTAGTCAATAAACAAAAATTAAATGTAATTGCTTGTCACTGTGCATTACTAATATGGAATACACTAGTATGTTGCCAGCTGTATTATATACATTATTTCATTCATTGGAATTTCAGTGTATTAAGATACTGATAAAAGCTGCCTCAGCCACCAAAGTATATACTTAACAGCTTGGATTTGCACAATACAGTATCTAGCACTGTACAGTGACTGACTGAAGCAGAATATTTTTCATTTATTCTGTTGCTCTGCTCTGGGCTTGTCCAAAATACAGAGGAACAAAAAAAAATGCACACTTTGTCTGAAGTATGCCCAAGAGATCAATAGAGAATATCTATGTCCATCACAGAACTTTGCTGGAGATGATGTGGAACAAGGTACATTTCTAAAGGAAACTCCAAGAGCCACTGTAATTCCTAAAGTTCCATGCACCACAGCCAGCTAGAGCCAGCAGGCAAGAACTGCTCCTTTCTGCTTTAGGACATTGTTTCCCTCTTTCATGTTGGGTAATGTTGATACTCTGCCTATGCCCTTATCCACTGGTATGTTACCAGTGGATAAAAGATAAAGAAGAGAGATGCATAGGCAAATGCAATTTTATACAGAACAGCAAGGCCAGTCTGTATTGCCTGCTAGACTAAAATGGTTTTATAAGAGATAAAAATAAATATGTTCCTCTTAACTTTCTCCTGTCATTATCCTTTATGCCATAGTGATATAATGAATTCACTATTTTAGTTACTATCTATTTTATTTAGTTAGTTTTACAATATAATTGTAAATTGAGGTAATTTTTGACTTTGGATGCAGTCTGATGTCCTTCTAGCTGGCTGAGTACTTACAAATCAGAGATATGACAGTCCAAGAACTTGTTTTTTAAAAAAGTTATTTTGCTTCCTATAGGTCTCTAATTAAGCTCAGTCAATTTTTATTACTTTCCACAGGTTCAGATTTCATTGCAAGGCAATCAAAATACTTTAAATCTTTTCATTGTCAGTCATCTGTCTTTGCCCAAGAGAGCCTCTCACATCACAGCTTTTACCTTATTCTCCAGCAATGTTCATACTTGTTCTCTTAATTGATACTTGTTTACACTAACGATTTCTGCTATGTGTGAAATACCTTCATGTGTAAAATAAACTGTAAGTAGCATTTCTCCATCTCTAAACCCAAACTCATTATCTGAATGCTACAGGTTACCCCACGTTTTTATATACAAAAACCACAGCAGTGCTGATTTTCTTGTTTAGTAACAGTTGTAGTCACCTTAGTTGTGCTGGCAGTTCAACAAGAGCCACAGACTGCCACTGCACATTATTGCAGGATAATAGGACAGAAGAATTTACATTTTAGGTACCTTTCCAAAAAATATCGTAATTTGCTTATCAACAGTACTCAGCCAAATGTAATATAAAGCTCAGGCACAAGCTTATTTCATATATTCATACCTATCTAAAGATATACTTGTATAGATAGTATATATATATCTATATATATCTTTTTTTCCATGTCATGTGCAGTTTTGGAATATATTCTCTTTCCCAATGGCATTACACACCCTGCATTAGCTTGCAGTATGTAGATAAAAGCACTGTCCCTTAAACCACAGAAGTTTTTGCACATCCTGTCTGTAAACAACCTCAGTGCACTTCAGTTTCCACATAAGTACGTATTCGTTAAAGCTTTTTTTACCTTAGAAAAGAAAAACTCTAATAGCACCATGGGAGTTTCACGAAAGGCAGGCAAATTATGATCACATTTACCATCTAATTTGCTCTCTGAGACTTGTTCAAACAGTGCAAATATTGTGCTCCTCTTCTTCATTTGTTCTGACAAGCAGGATGACAACTAATCACCATCAAGAGCTTTCCCACTCTCCAGGCCCCTGTTTTCTGTTTATCCAATTTGATGCCTTTGAGTCAGGGAAACTGTTAGCCTTCCCTGCCACCCCAAATGAGAAGGCCAGCTCTCCAGTGCCAGATTTCAACTAAAATTCATGCAGGGTACGAATCCTCAGTGCTAAGTAGGAATAAAATGAGTCCTTTCTGCTGTGTGGTATGTGATAGCACCGGCAGCAGGTTCTGTATAGGGTGACAAAAACACCCAAAGGAGGCAAAGAAGGTTGAAAACTGACTAAGAGAAAGGAGCCCAAAGAAAGGACAGGCATCCTCTAGCCTCCTCCTTCATTTTCCCCAAAAGTTAAATCTCTGATCTAATAAAGTATTGCTATGCAAGTCCTAAAATGTGCAGAAAGAAGACCAAAACACCAAAAAAAAAAAAAAAAAAAAAGCTTGGAGAATAGTTATAAACCTAAAAGGCAAAATTATGTTGAAACGTTGATATTTAATAAAAAGTATGCATGCAAATAAGGACTCTCTACAATTCAACCTTACTGAACAGAGATCATATCAAAATTGGGAACTGTGTTAAGAAATATACATGGCATAAACAACCCGGCAAACTTTTCATTGCTTTAGCTGATCAATCTGGTATTACTTCTGAAAACATGAAGCAAATAATGTCAGCAGGCAGCTGGATAACTCTAAAGTCATCCATTTTAAGAGGACTTCATCTTTACACTCACCAAACCCATACCAAAGACTCCTTTTTCTTTATAAGCATTTGGAAAATGCATCAAGATTTAAATTGACAGAAGGTACAAATTCTTGTACCATTATTTCTGCCCATTTGCCTGCAGGCAGCAGCCCACAATCTCAGCCAATGTTACTAGTGTCACTAACCAGCACCACTGCATCAGATTTAGCCATATAAAATACTGGCATTAAGAAGCTACCTGGCTCAAACTTCATGCTACTTTTAGAGAGGTTGAAATATTTTCCTGCATCTTGCAATACTTCTGCTCACACAAAATTACACACATAACTAAGTAGTCAGCACTAGAACACATTTTGAGTCAGGTGATCATTCATGCAATACCTCTCAGAGAGAGTGCAGGTTGGGGATCGTGTTTGATTTTTTTTCTTGGGTTCCTCTCTCTCCTCCAAACAGTCTCCAACTGTTTTCTCAATCTTTCTAACATCAGGAAGGTTTTTTCCTAAAAGTTCACTCGTTTTTTAACACCTACTTAATGCCTACTAGGAAAAAGATGTAGAAATGAAGTATGACAAATGCAAATGTGTTTAGAGCCTCATGCTTGGCAAAAGGATAAAACAGGCCATGCATAACCTATGCCACTTCTTATGAAAGCACTATTGCAAGTCCTATGAAGAGAGACTGAGATCCCTGGGGCTATTTAGTCTGGAGAAGGGAAGACTGAGAGGGGCTCTGATGAATATCTATAAATATCTGAGAGGTGGGTGTCAAGTGGAGGGGGCCAGGCTCTTTTTGGTGACGCACAGTGATAAGACAAGGAACAATGGGTTCAAACTAGAACATGGAAGATTTCACCTCAACATGAGGAGAAACTTCTTTACAGTAAGGGTGACGGAGCACTGGAACAGGCTCCCCAGGGGGGTTGTGGAGTCTCCTTCTCTGGAGACTTTCAAAACCCACCTGGATGTGGACTACTCCAGGTGATCCTGCTCTGGCAGGGGGGTTGGACCTGATGATCTCTTGAGGTCTGATATACTGTGATACTGTGAAAGCAGAGGAATTCTGCAAACTAAAGACTGAAAAGTTTTCAGTAAAGTAAAGTATAATAAAATTCTTTGGAAAGAGATTGGTATATTCTTAGGAGGAACAAAGTGGGGAAAAACCCCATTCCCTTCATTTGTGCTGCTTCCAAAAGTACTTCTAATTTCTTTTTTCTTAAAAAGATGTAGGGGACAGGAACATCAAGGCTGTTGGCTCTGCTACGTTACATGAGGGCTCACAGTTGGTTCTCTATTACAATGATAAATATCCTTATAGCAGCGAGAGGTTTCCTTACATCACTCTGCCATCCATGTATCACAACAGCCTATGGAGCAAAGAGGTGGATTTTGCTGATATTTAATGACAGATCTGGAAGTCTAATGGACTTCAGATTAGCCCAGTCCACTCACCTGTCAGTATATAATCTTCGTAAGTGTCTGAGCCTGAAGATGTTCAATGGCAGAGCCGAACTATTTTCTCCAAATGCTTCAAGTTATTTCTATAGGCTACAATACTTAAATGGTCCATATAAAATTCATAGGTGTCTTTACCCATTACTGCCGTTTCCTAGTGGTTGGCTCATCCATGATTTTAATTTTTAAAGATTAGTTAAGATACCATCCCCCAAAAATCACAGGACTCTGTAGAGCTGGAAAATATGAGCTAATGGATTTTTTTCATCTTATCTACTTCACAGCATTAACTTGGAGGATCTTCAATTCTGAACTTTTAGATCCAGGATGGATGCTTGCAGAAAGAAGCCAAAGTCCAAAAGTAACTCTTCTTCTATAAATCAGCATCCTGTGCAACTTCAGTCAACAGAATCAAGGGGGAGGTAAATCTGTGTGTGGTTTTGGCAGCATTCCCTTTTCTGCCAATTAGAACGATTAGACTCTAAATTTCATATTGAGCTAAAAGAAATTAGCAGTATTATCTTGGTCAAATGTTAAAGCAAATAGCACTTGAAGCGTTAATCGTAATTGCAGTTTTCCAAGTTATTCATAGTGCTCATTGGCTCATTTTTCCTATGCTTACCTCAGTGAATGTATTTTGATGAGTGGTATTAATGAGTGGCTGCTTTGTCTGTGCCAAAGGAGAGAGCTGGGTCTCAGTGGCTAAAGCAGCAGGCTTCCAAAACAGCTGGACTCCCCAGAGAAGCCTTCTGCTGCCTTTGGGAGGCACTATGGTACAGAGGAGTGGAGCAGGCGGGAGGACATGATAGCAAGACAGAATCACAGAAACATTCAGGTTGGAAAAGACCCTTGGGCTCACCAAGTCCAACCAATAACCCTACTCCACAAGGTTCACCCCTAAACCATATCCCCAAGCACCACATCCAAACAACCCTTAAACACATCCAGGGTTGGTGACTTGACCACCGCCCTGGGCAGCCCATTCCAATGCCTGACCACTTTTTCCAAGAAAAAGTTTTTCCTAATGTCCAGTCTAAACCTACCCAGTTGCAGCTTGAGACCATTCCCTGTTTTTCTATCACTAACTACCTGTGAGAAGAGACCAGCACCAGCCTCTCTACAATGTCCTTTCAGGTAGTTGCAGACGGCAATGAGGTCTCCCCTCAGCCTTCTCTTTTTCAAACTAAACAGCTCAAGTTCCTTTGGTTGCTCTTCATAAGATTTATTCTCCAGGCCCTTCACCAGCTTTGTTGCTCTCCTATGCACTTGCTCAGACTCACTGCAGGTGTTTCCAGCAAATGCCCTCCTGTGCTGCATGGAATTTGCACTCATACTCCCTCATGAGAAAATGAAAGCCACTGCCACTGTGACACTAAATGGGAAAGGAAGCGCTACTGCTGCCACAGACCACAGAGAGCAGCTGCTTAGTAGAGTTAAACTCAAGAGTCCATCAAAGCCAATGGGAATTTTGTTACCAACGCTGACAGGGCTTGGATTTTCTATAAAATATTGTCAAATAAGCAAAACCAACTGACTTCAGAAAGTCTCATTGTTCAGATGCAATAATCCTAGATGGTGCTTCACATCATTGTAGATTACAATTTCAAGGAGAAATTTTTGCATCTTAGTGTTCCCTTTAAGGGCAGCTGCTTTTTTTATAAAGCCAGAGCAGTATTTTCTTGTATTTGAACTTTGCATGAAAATCCAGATTTTCAACACACCATAATAAGCTTTTATAGTTCTGTAAGTTACCAGGAATTAAACAGCTCACACCCTTGCAATGACTTACATACCATGACCAAGGAAATGTAAGAAAAGACTTAAGTAGGAAGGAGTCACATGGTAAGAAGGCTAGGAAATTAAAATATTTTATCTTGTCTTATATTATTATTATATGTATATATATATATGTTTTTTATATATATATATATATAATAATACTTTATCCTGTCTGTCACCAGGTAGTTTTCAGAGGAACCACCAGCTACACAAGTACAAAGTAAAGTACAAATACCAACCATTCTTATCTTTTGTCTGTACTCTATGTGCCTGAGTTAACTATTTAAACAAACATTAACAAGTGAGCTAAAGTAAAATGACATCTCATTTTTTGATCTTCCAAAATGGCACATGAGCACATCCCATACAGTGGTCCAGTCACAAGAAACCACATCAAATAAAATAAGAAGGATTTACTTCCTGTTCAGCTACTTGCACAGCCTGTCTCTAAAACAAAAATAACATCCCCAAGTTTTGTTGAAGAGAAAACTGTGGTTTTGTCTTCAAAACAAACACTATTATATGTCAGTGTGGCTGCCAAGCCACATGGTTTGCCAGTACAGCCAGTGCAATAACCACACATCAACCCAACGTACCCTGGATAGAGTCACCTGCTCATACGTACACTACTGAGTGCAAATGCTGGTCCAGGGTATTATGCAGCAGCCTGGCCAGCCCACTTACCACAGTATCATCATCCTTTTGAGTTAAAAAGCCAACTAAACCTATATTACAGAAAAGAATAAAAAAAAAAAAAAAAGGGAGGGGGGAGGAGGTGGGCAGGAAGCCCTCCATAGTAGATTTTTTCCAAGTTCAATAACAAAGGTATTGTATCAAGTGGCAGTATCTGTGCAGTCTTTATTGGGCTCATAAAAGATTATGATTTTGCCCTATTCTCTATATAAGTGAATTTCTTAAAATATCATTTTTAAAATGGCAATTCCTCTTCTTATGATAGTGTTTCTTTAATATATTAACTTTCCCACATCCCACACTTTGATAGTTCTGCAATTTTCCAGTTCATTTTAAATCAGTTTTTGACAAAACAATACCAAGAGTTCAGTAAGTGTCCCAGCTGAATTTTACAATTTACCTTTCTTTTTGAAATACCCTCTTACTGAACAGCTTTAGCAACTAATAAAATTCCTCATTTTTAAAGCCAAAAGAATCATATTAAGCACTAAATTCATAGGGAAGGGGGAAGACTAGTGATACTGAATGTTGATAGTCAATTTTGGTTTTAATACTAGAAGAGCTTTTTTTAACATCAGCAATACAATGTAATGCACGGGTTTAATGCATACCTTATTCTATGGATTTTTAATTATACTTTTGATGCTTTGACATACAAATGCACAGGAGTGTATACACACATCCATACATGTGCATATATGCACACATGTATGCAAATATGCATGCATGTACAGATACATATGTGCATGTAAACCATTGCTGTTAATTTTCTCTGCTCTAGATACACAATAATGAACAAAAAAGATAGTGGAAAGTCACCACTGAAAAAAAAATATTCTTACATGCTAGACAAGCTGCAACAACTAAGCTGAATAGAACCCTACTAAAGACATGTAAATGTTATTTACATATATTGTGTGCGCTAACAGCGAAGTGAATCACTAATAGCATAGCTCCCAATCTGTGATTTAGGATAAATTTGCATCAGTAGCACCATGATAACTAACTTCTATGAATTACTAACTCCTATTGCATTTGTACTTTGGGAAAAAATAAACAGCCTTACTAAGAGAATTCATTTAGCAGTAGTGAAGTGAGTAGAGCTGCAGACCCAACTGTTTCAAACATTTATCACATTCAGCTCCTAGCAGCTGCCCATCCACTGGAGACAACCTTTCCCATCTGAGACAGGAGCAATTTTGATCTGCTTCAATACAAAGCAAAACACCTCAGGTTAAAATTTCCTTTACATCAGCTGTAGTACTTTTCTTCAACTTCCAATTGAGAGAAATAACTAATGGTTGAGGGCAGGACCTTCCTAGATGGCACCAACTTGATCCACAAGAGGCAACTGGGCTTTTGCAAGGAAAAATAAAAAAAAAAACAAACAAAGAAACAGCAGTATTTTTAAGTCAAGCTCTGTAAGCCTTTCTTTAATTCTAGCATGGACAAAGAATATTTGAACTCTCTATAGCACTACCATTTAATATCAAATACATCTTCTCTACAGTCCATATGAGATTTTTTTTCTTTAAACATTGGCTAAGTAGTTTTTTTCTTAAATATTTGTATTAAAAAGTGAGGTCACCTCCAGAACTCCTAGAAAAGGGCATCACAAGATCACCTGAAAAATTACACCAAGAGAAGGGCATGTTAGATTTGAGATGGGAGGGCAGTTATGTTTAAGTTTGCCTTAGTCTCTTCCATTGATAGTGTTTTGGTTAATGGAAATAACAGCTACAGAGTTGTTATTTTACTACCGTTTATAAGATGTTCTGGTTGTATGAACTATGCAAATACATGAATATGTATTTTCATAAATTAAACATATTACAGAGGCTTAAGTGTAATTTATTTAATGAAATTGACTGCTTGGCCCTTTCCTGTGATCCCCATTGTCCCAAATTATATATAATTTTATTTTGGTAACTGTCCTGATATATATTCAATTATGATCTCTATTTCTTATAAAAAAAGAAGAATGCTGTGAGGAGTCTTAGTGGGGCTCATTTTAGAATGGGCTGCCTTATACAGGGATGTGTAAATGCTAATTATCAGATTTGTGTTATATTTTAGGGTTTCTTCTCTATTAACCTGATAAATAAAAGTGTTCTTCCTAAAAAAGTATTCAAAAATTCTAGAATATTTTAGGACTATACTAGAGAGCTGTCAAGTAAAATAGGTATTAGAAGAACTGTGATTAGGACAGAGGGACATTGATTAGAAGACAGAACTGTGATTAGGACATCTTTTGACAAAAACCTACTAAAACCATTTCTGAAGTAATTTGTATTAAATCTAACACTTCAGGATTTGTAACTGAAACAATTAAAAACATACATACAAGTATGATTCTCTACTATTGCAACCAATATTTTAATTCAGATCTGAAATTCTGCACATGATTTTTCCAAATCCCCAAAAAGGGATTTTGATTTACAAAGCATCAGTAACATACATTTGGTACTCAGGATCCACTTTCATGCTTTGTTTCCAGATAAGCTGCAGAATGATCTTGTACCTAGCCACACAAGCACTGGTGCAGGGACTGTGATAAGTAACAGCATGATTGTACAGAATAATACTCAGCGTGCTTGGGCGTAGACTCAGGCATCCTTCACAGCCACATTTTGCCAGATAATTCTGGCTTAAGGTCTAGAGAATCATGTAACTTTTGTGGCTGCTCTGGTGGTCTACTGGGGAAAGACAGAAACTAGTGGAAACTCTCCCTTGCATGCAAAGACAGCCAATGGACTAGTGAGACAACGATAACAGGCTTACAAGAGGTGATGAGACTACCGCCAGATGGGACTGAAATCTGAGCTGCACATCTTGTCATACAGGAGAGAGAGGAAGATAAGGGTAACATACACAGGCGAAAAAAAAAACCCAGAGCAAATATGGCGCTCACCCAACTTTACTTCCCAAAATAGTGAACAAGTGAGTGAAATTCTATATCTGCAGGACAAGGTGCCAGCAAAAGAGAAAGGTGGTCAGCTTTCAATAGTCAGCTGAAGGTGGCTATGAAGTTATTTCAGAATTTGAAGAATGCTGTTCTCCACAAGTGAGGTAACTGTTCAAACTGAAACCAGAGAGAAGTGGATTTAGAATTGATCTTGGACTGAAAGAAAAAAACATGCAGTTTAGTGGATGTTATTGAAGGCATGAATTGTCTGATAGAAAGGATGAATACTCAGAGAAGCTAGCAGCCTTTCAACATTAGAAAGAACTCAAAATATTACAAGAAATGTTTCAAGAAGCTCTGGCCAGAACAGGATACAGATTTCAAGCTGGAATTTAACATAAAAATATATTTTGGAGTTGTACCTGGTTTGAAAACTATCAGAGGGAAATACACAGATTAACATAAGGGGTGGGGGAAAGGCAACAATTGCATTATTTTGCAGACAATCAGCAAGAAGCCACAGAGTATGTATTGTAGGGACAAGGAAATGATGGTGGTGCCACTAGCAAAGAAGAATGATTCAAAAAAGCAGTGAACACCTTTAAAAAAAAATTGGCACTTTCTTCAATCAGGCAACTTCGATGACATAGAAAAGTACAAAGACATTTACTTGGATAACACCATTTTGAACTAGAGTGAGGTTAAAAGCAAGAGCACATGTCCAGAAAGCTCTGAACAAAGACCAGAATTTTCAAAAGCTAAATCTAAGCAAACTAGAAAGAAGCAACAAATCTAGGCAAGAAATTAAATGAAAACGCTGGTTTCATTGTGAGGCTATCATTGGCCAGCTCTATCAGACAAACAACAAGGTATAATGATGCTTTGGAATGAGGAACATATGTAAAGAACTTTACATCTAAACCAGTTGCTGATTCATGCCTGAGCAAAATGTTTCTACTGAAAACCATCAGTAAGTCAGTCAATGTTTCGCTGCTTTGTTAGGATTTGCACCAGAAACCCTTTATATTTTCGATAGGTGTGTGAGAATATTGCTGATGTTAAAAGTTATCATTCAAACAAATATCCTAAGCACTGATAAAACTAAAAAGTATCCATTAAATAAGTCTTTAAGATGCTTTGCTATTGAAAGGAACCCAGCACTGATTAAAATGGGTCTTAAGCTCTGTGCTTCGTTAAAAATGCTCAGCAAACTTCCTTTCCATCCCACGTAGATATAAGGTTTTGGACTTTTTTTCATTTTCAGCAATCAGTGGAAGATCTGCAAGCTGAGGTCAAAGCCTGAAAAGCTTCAGTAATTTGTAGACACTCTCTAGACCACCAGGAAAATATTGTTTCATTCTGGACAAAAGTTTTAGCAAACCTACTGGAGTAGGCACTCCTCATATTATTACCAAGGAGTGAATTTTCAATGCAGCGTTTGACTGTGTTTAAATATACAGGAATTTCTAAGTTATTTCAGAATGTATATTAAGTATATATTAAAATTATTCAGGATCTCAAAACATATCTAAGATAAGGGCCAGAAATACTCTGAATTGGCACAAAATAAAAGGCCATAAATGGAATGTTCGGGGTTGTCTCGTATGCCAAAAAACACAATGAATAAGTCAACGCAGGCCATACGAAATATTGACACCACAGTTCTAAGTAGGATAGATTTGTTTATGTTGCTTGGAAAAAAAAATACACTTCTTTTAGATTAATATTCTCATTCTGCTGAGACAGCAGCTCCTAACAAAATGACATCCAAGCTGGTGATGGTGTATATGCAGTAGTTGTACAAGTTACAGAACAGCTGACAGTAATATCTGATAAAGAACAACTTATTAAGCAAAAGTGTAAGTTGTTCTAAGGGAGTGATCTAATGTTTTATGTTCAAATCTAATGGATTTCATGGACAACAGTAACAGATACTGAAAATGTTGCCTAGCTAGATTCCAATACATGTTAAAACACAGCAGTATCATTACTTTTTTTTAATCAATGTAGGCAAGTGGTGGCAATTTTTAAAGTTCTACCAGAGAATATACATGGAAAGAAATTAATAGATAGTGCATATATGGTACTAATAACATTTGGAGTTCCTTCCCCTTGCCACTGCATACAGTGTTATCTGTGTGTTCACAGTGGAAAACATTAGTTGCAAATCTTAAAGGATGCAAATGATCATCCTGGAATTGCTGAGTATTATGACATTGGAGGAATAAGACACCCTATTTCAGTTTCAGAAAGGAAGAAAATATGAGGCATCAAATTTAGCTTTTTGACTAAAGGAACCTTGGGCAAGTAACAATAACACATTATTTAGACAACTGAATATTTAAACACAATCCAGTCAGAGAAAATAGGTTTTCTGGCTTTGATTAATACTGGATTGGACAACTTCAGTCAAAGTAACAGTGCAAAACATCTGAGAGTCTAACTGGATTAAGCAATAAATGCATGATTAGGCTGGTTGTGTATAATTTGAAGTTGCGTGGAATGCTAACTTATTTTTTTAGAAGTAATGTTACAGAACCTTGGAAAGAAATGGCCCTGTGGAATAAATGGGCAAGTTCCTAAATCCCATATGAAAGAACCAGACAGAGCACTATAAAGCTCTCCACTTCAAGAAGATATTATCAGATAAAAAATATTTTTCACAAGCATCCTAAGAAACTGAGTTCTCAGTGACAAACTAATTTCCCAGAGTGCTGTGCACTCTTCAGCCATGGTCAAGGATGTGGCACTGGACTGTCTTCTATCAGGGGAAGAACACTCCTAAAATCAGGTGTTACACTAATTCAGAAATTAAATGCAGGATTTATTACTCAAGAGCCTGGCAGCTGAACAGCAATATGTGAGATCTACCCTGTGAACAGTATGTACTGTAGGCAGAATTGTTAGAATGAAGACTAAAGATGAAGCCAAGACTCCTGGTGAGATCTATCAGATGCTTATTAGAGCAAGGCATTTCAAAAGCTACATAACAGAAGGGATAAAACAACAGAAAAAGCTCTCAGATAGTGTATAGTCAAGGAGGAGACAAAGAAATATCATGCTATGTGGGAATATAATCTAAACATTTGTAAATGCAGTTCTGTAGAACAACTGATGTAAAAAGAAGACAAAGTACTGACCTACTTCACAGCTCTTCATATTCTGACTACCCCATACAAGCTTTAAGGCTACAGGTCATCTTCATCCTCATTCATTCAAAATCATGATCCAACTTTCTACTGATGGCCTCCCTTTCTCTTCATCTGCCAAGAAACCTGCAAGGAGGTTATAAATGTAACGCAATGTGGAAAAGCAGTTGAATGAAACGGTGTCACAACACTCCAAGTATGGTGAAAACTTCTTCCAAGAATCTCTGTCAAGTCAGCTTTGATGTTTATACCAGGCTTGAAGCTTCATCTCCCCAACTAGCAAACTTCTGTGCATATTTATTGAAAAGGAAAGAAATAAAAGTGTCTTTGCCTCAAGATAAATGAAAAAGGACTTCAAATTTGTCTGCTCTTGACAATGCTTAGTACGAGAGGAACTTGCTGAAGACCAAGATCCTGGCAACATAAAAGGAGAGAGAGACCTTTGAGCATAACTATAATTTTCTTAGGATGTTAATTAAAATCCATATTGATCCAAGGAGGAAAGTATACAATAGAAAATGGGTATATACTATGTCTGGTGCTGGAAAGCTATTCCTAAGTTTACTCAGGCTCCACAGGAAACACAATGGTATCACTGACACAATAAAGGGTTCTAAAACTAAAGAAGGTATGTGGCCAACACAGTACTATGCTCACCTGAAAGACAAGATGGGGAACTATGATTGGCTGTATTCTAACTCAGTGGCATGGGGCAGAGAGTGGATAAAAAAATGGGACATGAACTACATGTTTATAAAGACTTTAAAGGAGAAATTAGTTAAACTAAATCCTTTATGAGAATATTTAAGAGAAGCAATATGTCATCAACTTTGTCTAAAACTTCCTGCACAGAACTGTCAGAATCAGACATATTTGCCCTTTGCTCTTTTAATTAATTTGGTTTATATGCTCTATCACTGTAAATATTGATATATTTCAATAATGCATTACAAATTATTTTAATCTCTGCTGGAGGTTATATGGTATGTAACTTTTAAAAAATAAAATAAAACAAAACACAACCTCTTCCAGTGTTTAAATGAGAAGATGTCAAATTTCTGTGTGGAACAGGGATACAGACTTTTGCATGACAATAAAAAAAGATTTACTGTCATGCAAAAGATTTATTAGTTATTCTTCAAATAACTACTAGTTAGCCCCACATATAATGCACAGGATTTGAATAATTTTCCTTTCTTTGAGTAGCTGAAAAGTACAGAAGGTTTTAGAGTGATTTTTTTTTTTTTAGAGGATGCTCTTAAATAACCATGACTATATACAGTAAAGAATCAAAATATATGGTAGAAACTGCAAGGTCCAAATTATTAATCTAACAAATGGAGGACCAGGAAATGCAGCATGTATTTACAGTGTTGATTAGGGTAAGAGAATTGAGAACATCCTAAAACACATGGAGCCCAACAATGCAATATACCCAACCAATATTTATTGCTGCCTCTGCAGAAGCAATTTCCATTTTGATGCGTTCTCTCAGACGTGATGTTCTGAAACAGTTAAGTAACAAGAAAAATACAAGTTCAGGATTATATCTGTCAGAGATGAAAATACAGCACTTATGCAGCATTACATAATAAAGCCACTGGTTTATGAACCCAAGGTCTTCTTGGGACTGCCACAAGTCTACATATTGTCATATGGTGATAGATTTTTCCATTTGCATATGTGAATTAAAAAGAACCCACAATAATAACCACAACAAACAAAATACAGTTACTGAGTCTAAAGGGCTGAGGAAATTTAACAGTGTCATTTGGTTGTGGCAAAGGTCATTAAATATGCCTGTAAAGTCACCTATCTTAGCCAACATTTTAGAAAGAAATCAAGGAGTCTGTTACAACCACCTAATTCCAGGGGAGAAGCCAACACTGAGGGCAGATCTGCATTTGTTCTCTACTTAAAAGACAGGAGAACAATTTCAATGAGAGTGCTAACAGTTCTTTGTATACTTGTTTTAGAAACTAGGAATGAATTAATTCTACCAAACTATTTATCTGTCCAGTATATATAGCATGTAATTTCAAAAATTCTACTCTGCTGATACAGGTGAATTTTTTAATATTGATTTTTGCCAAATAAGATATCAATTTTGTGGAGATAACCAATAATAAGCATGGAGCCCCATAAATTTATGGATCTCAATGATTTTAGGGAAGGCTTAATATGACAGGGTGTCTGCAATAACAGATGACTAGACTGATGATCTTGAAGGTCTATTCCACTCTTGTTTTCTGAAACTACTACATATAAATTAAATACCAGTTTTGGACATGAATATTCAGAGCTGAAACATGAATACATCCTCTTACTATATCATCCAGACCATTTCATTGTTATTTCAGCTCACAGATACATACTACACATTGCCACAGCCATCCTTCTCTTCTATGCTTTAATCTAATGGCACAATTAATCCAATGAATGATTAGACATGGAGATTTCTAATGTTCAGAAGTTTAACTAGAGTTCTCCTACCCTTAAGTATCAAAGAATGTCAAAACATCATCCTCACGTGTTTAAGCACTAAGCATTTTGTTTGTCCTACCATATATAAAAATTAGCATGCAGGGATATGGCTACAAAAAACTGTATCTAACCCAAGATTCTGATACTTCTACATAAATGTGTAGACTTAGAACATTAAAAAAATATAAATGTATGCATAGCTATTGAAATCTGTATATATTGCCACATGATTTTGTAACAGTACAATTGATAAATGTAGGATATAAAAAAAGTAGAGGAAAAGACCCCAAAATTTACTAATTGTAAGCACTTTCTTAGAACACTTTATAAGATCTTGACTTAACCTATTTGGCATCCCTATAGAGCTGTGAAAAGACAGAAAGTGAAGTAAAAAAAAAAATTACAAAGCAGCATAAAATCCAAGGTTCCCCAGTGTTTAATAGTGAACTCTAATCCACTGAAAAAGCTGCCAGCCTTATTTTGGGATATTACTATCTTCAGTTATTTTTAATGGAAATCTCTATATCACCCCACCCCAGGAAAAGAACAACATACTCAACCTGAGAAAGCTACCTGTGCTTTTAATAGCCTTGTCTGACAAAGAGTAGGTCATGTAATAGATAAGATACATAAATGGAAAACCATTCAACATTTGAGAAAGGTAACTAAATTCACTAGCCTACTATCAATTTCTAATTCCCAGGTTTTTGTGAGGTTTTTTTTGGTTTTGTTTTTTTTTTTAGGCCATTTGTGAAATACTAGAGATGCTCTCTTATATAAATGTTATGTCCTCTGACATCCACTCAGTGAAAGATAAAAAGACGGCATTAATTTTTAGCAGTAAATTGAAATATTGCATGGTGCAAGTTGACCTGGTCTCATTCAAGAAATTACCGAAATATAATCAAATAAAACCTATTTACCAAAATATAATCAAATTAGACCTATGATCTTTACACTGGCAAAAACAGTGCAGCAAGAAAAGGAACATAATTTTAAAAACTTTACAGACCAATTGAAATGAATCACATATATTTGTAACACGTAAGTGAGTCTTCTGCAGTTATTCAGTCCTCGTAAGACAGCAAATTTTAGTACAGGCAGGCTCAGCTTTCCCTACAGGTAAACCTGCCACTATATCTAACCTAAAATGTCCCAAACTCAACTAAGTTGTTTGATTACAATAAGAAGAGTCCTTAGTCTCAGTGTCTAGTGCCTAAGTCATAGTTTGAGGGAATGCATTGCCTAACTTCATTAATCCACAGCTAGAGGGCAAAAAAAAGGAAAGAAAACTCATACCAGTCTGATGTGTGTGCAATTCAATTATAACAAAATAAACTGCCTTGGATTAAGATTACCAGAGGAAAACTTTAGGAAACACATTTTTTTTAAAAAACAGATTTAGAGTTGGTATCATTCTCACTCAGCTTGTTTTTCATTGTTACTACAATTTTCATACACCTTTCTCTAATGTGTTTTCTGAGAGCTACTGACAATCTTGAGATATTTTCATGATAGATTTGGGCCGTGATCCACTATGGCAATTCCTCTGTTTCTAAACCCTGACATTTAGTCCTTCAAATCCATTCACTGAGAGCTACCTCACCTGCCACTCCGATTGCACTACCTCACAGACCTTCATCAGCTCACCTCATCTATCCACTGTCACACAAACTTGGGGCTGATTTGCTGAATGGAAGGAAACTTCTACTGGTGTTGGATGATGTAATTTGGGACTGAAACTAAGTGAAGCTTGCTGGTTTGGATAGAGCATCTGGTGAAGTTCTGTCAAACAAAACCTTAAAAGTAACCCCAAGCAAAACTATTAATTCATGCCTGTATTTTTGCGCAGAACAACTCCTTTCAATATAATTTTTAAGTGTTTTAAATTAATCAGAGGACATGGAAAAGTGCAAGCAAAAAAAGCCCACTTTTATAAAAAAATTTTCTATGTTTTAAAATGTCCTTAGGCAGTGAAGATAATGCAGTAGCTAAATGTTCCACAGAGTTACTCCCTTACTTGCATATCTTTGTTTACACACTGGTTTCCTAACAATGAGACTCTCATTTTACACATAGGTTTACTTTATTACCAAGACAGACATTGAATCAGGTCTCTTCTTCATTTCCGCTTGCAAAATGTACAAGACAAGAAGACAAAACCTATTTAAAGCAATCAGATTTAATCCAAAACAAAACAACAACTTTGTTTTGAAACAATTACAACTACCAAATAAATATAGCAAAATGTAACTAATGCTTGTTACTTTGTTATAAAATACCACTGTATTGATGCTTGCCCTTGCAGCTGCAACCCAATATTTAGATGTCATGAAATGATGGCAAAGTACAGAACACAAGTGTCACAGCAACACTGGGAAAGAAGTTCAGGGCTGTAGGATGTTTGCAGTATTGCTGTTTTAATCCTAGAATTTTAGTCAGTAGAAATTAAGGCAGTACAAAACTGAAAAATTTAGTTTGGCCCTTTATTTACCAACATATAAAAGCCAAACTACTTTTATTTCTACTACACAACATTATGTAGACAATACAGGGCAATGTACTTTGTGTAGACAATCTAGCACATGTGAATCATGGGCTGAGCCTGACCTGGGTACATCAGATGAGTCCTATAACCAAGCATTTCCTTCCAGTACCCCAAAAGGTGTCAGTTAGTAATGAACCTGCCTCACCCAACAGTTCATAGTCCTTACTTTAATGTACTAACTGGTAAAGTGCTGATAGCATTTAGATAGACATTCTTTATCTACTAGACATAAGTCACAGGGAAAGAAAGTTAGTGATGGGGGAGATGACAGCAGCTGCAGAGGTTAAAACACAAACATCCAAAACTTCAAATACGTATTATTAATATATTGAAAGATCTCATTGAATACTGTTTCTTACCCACTCTGCCCAGATTTGTGCCACTAAACACAAGGCTTAAGAGCCTGAGGGGAAAAAAAATAAAATCCAACCATGCAAAAGTGAAAAACCTCCCCCTGTATAATAAAACAGCAATAAAAATCCCTTAGTTTTTCTACTATCTTCCCAAAAGAGGAATGATGTCTCTTACACCCTAATTTTGTAATTTCCTTTGCCCCACATTCAAACACCAATGCAATTATCCTCTAAGAAGGTTGACTGTCCCTGTGAAAAATCTGCTCAGAGTGTTTATTTGGTTGGGGGTTTATTTATGGAATTTAGGCAAGAATATCTTTCCCTGTTTCTCAAAATAACAACTTAATATGCTTTAGGATTTTTGTAATTGTCAAAAACCCAGAATTTTTTAATAAAGAAAGTAATGTTAAATATTTTAATTACCAATTTGTAATAAGAGTTGAACGTGAAGATTGTGCAAAAGGGTTCCAAATTTTGATGTATTTGAAGCCAGTTCTCAGAATTAAATGATTGCAGTGTATGTGGAAATGTAAGGCACAGTTACATATTAGAGAATATTCTTTGACATTGCCATAATGCATTTACATGCTACTGAAAATGTTTTGCTTCTCATTTGTAGTTTTACATGTAACATTATTATTTTACATTCTGATTGCTTTCAAAGCACTAGACTTCACACGTGACACAAATACTTTCATTTTAAGAAGAGAGATTTCAGACAATGATGTATTTACCTATACAAAGGTTTGCAGTGCTAAAAAAAAAAAAATCTTCTTTGCTTTTTTGTAAGTACACGACCTTGTCTAATAAGTTAAAAAAAAAAATTGCTGGATTGTAACTAGTGGAGCATTTAAATTAAAAAAGTTAAAGCTTATTTATGTACTTAATTAAAAACATACTTAAATATGGTTTTCCTGAATGAGGCTTTTAGTGTATAAGCAACACAAAGATTGATACTGAAAAGCTATCCTGAAAATGATACAAAACCAACTTAATGGCATGCAAAAGCAACTAAAACTCATAGTAGTTTTCTCCAGTCACCCATTTTTTCCAACTCTCTCTCCTACTGCTATTAATTTAGCAGAGGTACATCTCATAATAAACCTGCATTTCCTGCTGCTCTACCTCCAGAAAGTGACCACCACCATGACCACCAGGAATAGAGAACTCTGATGACAGAGTAGGAATGATGCAGAGACGAACTTCCAGAAGATGCAAGCAACCACAGTGTCCCACAGCCACACTCCTGCAGCTCCAGAAATATAATCCCAGGATCCGGCTTCCTGTCAAATGCCCCATGAGCAGACCCACAGTGCAAAACCTTTGCCTGCATTCCTCAGCCCTTCTTAACTGTCATTAAATATTGCTAAGATAACAGAAACTTCCCTTCCACCACACCAATTTATACTTCGAGACCCTGAAAAAAAAAAAAATTCCCAGATAATAAAAGCCTACCATACCCTTATCTCTCTCTTAAATACCATATTTCTTGCTGGCACAACTTGTTTGGAGGTACCACAGCTAAGACTCTTACCACTGACCGAGTCCACAAAGATTGTGTCTTGGAAGGTTCTACTTTCATAATTTTTTCTTTTAGAAAACTTTCTAATTCAGTATTCACAGCAGCATACATATCCCTATGAGAAACTCTACTCAAATTTTCTAGAAATTACAATTTTAAAGCATGTGCAATCTATGAAATTTGACAGGGGAAAAAACATTACTTCTTCAGAAGTTGATAAAGTGATTAAAAAAACTACAGAAGGATTATCACTGCCTATTAAGTGCTGATAGTTTGAGCAATTTCTATGGAATCCTTTCTTATTTTATTCCTATTAGATTCATTACCATATTTCCAGCTAATAACTAACAATTGTCTGCTGTATTAAAAAAGGATCTCCCTAAATGTCTGCTTCAATGGCTAGACATGATGGCAATCAGTTAAAACTTTATTTCTCGTTCAGTAGCTTTGCACAGTGCAAAGACAGTCACATCCCTTTGGAAACTAAACACCCTGCTGAGCATTGCAGTCCAGTCCCGCAGTGCCTATGGCGCTGTGGGCGCACACTCCTTCTGCCGCAGTGCCTGCAACTCCTCTGTAGCTCTGCGCTTGTGAGCTCTCACGCTCTTCTTCACCATCCACTACTGATCTCTGCCAAGAGACAAATAGGCAGGTCTTCAATCTAAGTTTGCACATTCCTTGTTATGGTCACCATGCTTGCAAAAGTATTTTATATTATTTATTTATTCCTGCCTCACTTAGGTCCTCCAGATACCAGACTTCTCATCAGTGCACTCACTGCTTCAGTACCTGAAATGGTTGGCACACCTCAACTGCTCAATACTTTAGAGAACAGGCTACCAGGGATGGTTTCTGGCAGCTGCAATGCCATGCAAGAACTCAGAAAACTTATTTAGACACAGTTTTTCTTCCTCCAGGACTGCAAATGACCTTTATTCTGTTTATTTTCTAGTTTTTTTAATGGAAGACAATTTTTCCACATTAACAACTGGTTTGCAGCATTCTGTGGTCACTTCCTGGTTAGCAAACCATCACTTTAACATCCTCCATTTGTCATAAGATCATGCAAAGGCTTCAATGTTCTCTCCTACTGAAAAGGACACAGGCTTGGTTTAGTCGCATGCTCTTTTTCCTCTAATTTGAATTACTTTGGATACTTCCATAAGTTATTCTTAATGTTCTTCTAAGTGTTGTTAAATGCTACGCAAAGCCTGAAACACTTAATGCATCAGGTTTTCTACTTTAGTGGTTGTTCATCTGGTATAATTTCTTAATGGATTAAAAAAAAATAGATCGTAATCCCTTGTAGCCTGTGATTATGTACATGAAAAGGATTTGCTTGAACCTTTACCCTAGACACACACCAAGGTGAAAGAAAACATACAAGTTATGGCTTAATAGTTTTACTTAGATAAATGGTGACATTTCTTAATAGAATCAAACAGTTCTATGTTTTGTTCATCAAATTCTTTCTTCTTTTGAATTTTTGAGAAAAACAATTAGGTATCAGAATTTACATGTGCTCACTTCGCTCAATTAAAATATATCTACACTTACAGGTTTGTACACCAAAAATTTTGTCAGGCTGTATTTGTTAAAAAGTATTCAAATATTTGTATTCAAATATTTATTTAGATTCAGTATCAATCTTTATAATATTTTTTTCTCCAGTTACTAACCTTTGCCTGCTCAGAAAGACTAAAATGTCATGCATTAGTCTGTGCACAGGAGAGTTTTCCAGAACATAAAAAACCGAAACAAAACAAACCCCACCCTGTGTCTGTTTACTTAGTTCTGTTTGTATGGAGAGGAAGAGGTTTACAGAACATTTCCATGCTCCTCTTAAAAATGTTCTCTATGGGTTAGCGAGCAATTTTAGACTAGTGGCTAGTTTTTTTAACCTCTGAGAATAACGAACAAGCTTATTTAAAGACAGAGTACTTGAGCTCCAGTTTTTCAGTGATCTGTCATGTATTCATAGGAGGGCTGTTTTGGACTTGTCAAACTTTGTCTTGGAACAATAGAGTCAGAAAACAATGAGGTTTTTTGTCATCACACCAATTTTTGCAGCCCAGGTTTTTTAGCTGTGATGATCTGGAATCCTGTGGACAGATATCCAGAATTACCAGAGGATATGAAAATACTTCAGAAGCCTAGATCTAGTTTAAAAAAAAGGCGGCTGGTATTATTGTCATCAATTTGCTACTGACTGAACTGAAAACAATTTGAAATACACTAATCAATCCTTTTCTGGCTTCACCATCTTTTCAAAATTTAACCCTTTTACAAGGTCACCTTGGAGCTTCAGTAATCCCATCCAACTACCACAAGAATTATAGTTTACTATAGTGCTTCTCTAGCCGCTTTTTTCACCCTTTATTTTGCCACTTTTGGAAATGTGTTTATGAATGCCTAAATTTGAATGACTGCCATTTCAATATTGCCTTGTGTCTATCAGCTGAAAGAACACAGTTTTATAGCAAGTTTCAACTACAGCATAGGGTGAGGCATATTTCCTATAGTTTAATCAGTTAATCACTTACTGAGCATCATAAGAGTCTCTTTTCCTTGCTCAGTATGCTGAAATTGTTCATCTCTCCAGAATCATTCAGCTAAACTTATTTCATCATACTAGGAATATTTAAAAAATAGCTAGACTTGCTGTGTTTATTTATCACAACCTGAAATACTCTGACAATTGAAGTCTCAATTAATTGCTGTGCTGAACTTGTTTTAAGAGTAAAACTGAAAGGCATATGGCTGATAAAACAACCTGTTACTTCTTTGAACACTATCTCAGAGCCTGTGAACATACATCAGCACGTTCATTCCCATCCAGCAGGAGATATTCATGCTTAACAGAAGCAGATCATGAGAAAATGCCAAGAAAAAAAAAATGAAGTGGAAGTTGGATTTCCCATTTATTATTTAAAGTGTGCACTCTGTAACTGTCAAAGGAAAGCTTTACAAGCATCCGGATCAAAAGGAACACAAGCTCAGCGGCAACTGTGCTAGCCCCACACAGCACCAGTTGCAATATGGTTTTGTGCTACCCGTGCAACTTTCCATTTGTAAAGCTGGACACAAACCAACTCCTGCAGCTCAGACCAAAGAATAGGATAAAACAAATCCCAGTTTCCCCTAAAACCTTCATGCAGTCCCCAGAGCCAGCAGCCAGTGCCTAAGAGATTACTAGAGCAGGAGGCAGCAAGGGAGCCCAAGGGCTGCTGTGCCAAGGAATGCCCTCAAGGAAATTTTGGGTTGCCTGGAGGGGTGAGGGACTCATCTTTCCAGGCAGGCTGGAAGAAAAGCACATTGGCCCTTCCATAGCTAGGCAAGCTGTTGCAGTCATGGTTTTCAAATAAGGTTGTAACAAAAGTCAAGAGAACTGTTTCTCTTGACTTCATCTCTGTTGCCTGTAACCGCATCCTCTTCACAGGTGCTTTTACAGAGAAGTAGGTCACGCGGCATAGAGAGACCCAAATCTCACCTAAAAACCTTGTGTGCTCTAACTATACAGAGCATAGGTGAAAACAAAATTTGCGTTCAAAAACAATAACAAGAAAAAAGTAAAATACCTGATCCACATTGACATCAAAACTGAAGTGAATTCACAACATATAACTCATGAAACTGCCAGCAGTTGTCACTGGAAATATGAAAACTGTCACCCTATTATAGATTAAGTAATCATTGTAGTGAATAATAAAAAACAGTATTTGTAAGTTTATTTGAAGGTGGTGCTGTAGTATGGAGAACAAAGCCAGAATTGAGTATTCCAGACCCAAAACCTGGGAATCTTCTGCTCACTTAGAAAAATTGTTCAAAATGCATGTCCTTAACTTTGCTGGAAAAGGCTCTCCCACTCAAATACTTAAGTCTGCCTACATGTTTACAGCTAAGCACATGCACACTTATCAGTGGGATCGAGGCTTTAATCCTTCCTCTTGAGGCAGTAGTAATAAAGTGGGGATAACCACGCTTACCTACCTTGTAGGGTGTTGTCAAAATTAATGCTTATGGAGCTGTCAGTAGGTGAAAATCATTATAGCTCCCATCCTGCAATTGCTAATGCATGGGCTGCCTGCTGCACACACACTGAGCCCAGTGAAAGCTAATTGAGTCATCTGAAGGTGCCGCAGTTTGCCCAGGCCCTATCAATAAACTGTTAAGAGTTTAAAAAACAAAACAAAATCCTGCTATATTAAATGTGAACACAGCACAATTTTCAAATGATTCTACAGACCAGAGCCTCTGGGACTAAGCATGGTACAGGGAAAGTGTTGATAACAGAATACAATACATATATATATATGTGTGTGTGTATATATACATGCACACACATATATATACAGACATGTGGATATAAAACCATAGCTATTAAGCCAACTATTCAGTATAACTCTGTGTACACACACTCCCAAACACACAATCACAGGCACACACAAGCCTAAGTGCATACGGTAACCTGAGCTACAATACACTGATAACTGTATGTATGTAAACAGATGAAAATACGGGCGCACATTACATCTTCTGTCCTTCCTAAATTTAACTCTCATCTGGAAGAGAATGCTTAAAAAAAGTACTTTACACTTGATGGTCCACTTTGAAAAATGTAAATAAAATTAAGAAAAAAATCTGAGCCAAACTGGTTTGCTCACCAATATATCCCACAAAACCAATTTAACTGACGTCAAACTCGAATAATTTACCTGACGTCACGCTGGAGAAGCCAACCATGAACACCTCACAAATTATTATTTTGATCCAATTGTTAGAACAGAATTACAGCAAAACCTGCACTTTCCACAGCTATTAAAGCAGTGACCCTGGCAGAGCATGCTTTTGTGCTGAACTTTTTATATCACCAAGCCTATTAATCAGGTGGCAGTTCAAACTGATGCACTTTATACAGTTGACCCTGGCCAGTGCTTTAATTACTTGGTATTAAATGGTAATTAAGACTTTTCACATTCAAGTTTAATCCAAAAAAATTAAGTGTAAAATCCAGTAATTTAATAAAGAGTTGGTTTCTTTACTGTGCTTCAGCCTGGACACTGAGGATGCAGCAATTTACTATTGACAAGCACTAAAGGAGCAGGTCATTTCACAAGTATAGTGTGGACAAAGGTGAACCGGGCAACTGATGAAATCTGTGGCCAAGGCGAAATAGCAATCTCTGAGCCAAATGGTAATAAAGTTACTGAAATGAAGCAGTGTAGCTTCTGAAGGGAACTGTCATAAGGAGGATATAGGCTTCAGGATGGTTTGGCCAGAGTAATTAAAACATTATTCCCTGAGAGCCAATCAAGTCAGTCAAGCTCTACTCCTGATTTTGTATGCTACTCCTGAAAAGCAAAAATACATGTGCAAAACAGCAGTTGTAGCTAACATTCTATGAAATAGCGTCCACCTCTCAGAAACTATTTACTAAATTTGCAATAAGCAGCTCAAAATAAGGAGCATGCTTTAATGTTGTTTTCCCATATTATTAAATTATATTTCTATATTTTCTACGACATGCAAGAACCAAGTAGAAACACAGTCAAATGTCACTGTCCAAAATTCCCTGCTAAATCAAAGACAATTACTTCCCTCAATAGCTATTAAAGTCAGATAGTTTATTCATTGGGGAGGCAATCTAGTGTATAGGACACTGCAATAGGAGTCCGGAGATGTAGGCTTAACTCACGGCTCTGCTACTGACCTGCTATATGACATTGGGCAAGTCTCTTCACATTTCAGCACCTCTTTGAGTCCCTATTAACCTTTGTGCATCTCAGCTATTTAGAATGTAACCTCTGTGACGCAGAACAGTCTCTCACTACATGTTTTTACAATAGCAGCACAACAAGGTCACCATCTTGGTTGAGACCTCCAAGTGCTACAGTAATCCAAATAAATAAGAACAATGTATTCAATTATTCAGAATCTCACTTACATTTATTCAATTTTCCCATAACATCTGGATAGCTGAGACATCCCACAGATTAGAACATGTATCCTACATTCTTTTAATTTTAATGTCATACCTGCTGTTTATGTAATTGAAATTTGTATTGATTTTCATGAAGCAAAGAACATCTAAACCATCACCTAAAACACAATGGAAAGTGCCAATGGTGGCCAAGTTATCCAGAACACAATGAATAAATAAATCTTTGTCTGAAAGGAGGAACAAGAAGGACCATCCAGCACAATGTTCAACCCAGCAAAGCACTTAAGCATGTCCCTAAGTTTAAGCATGAGTAGTCCCACCAAAGCTCTTAAAATATGCTTAAATAAAGAACCGGAGCTTTTCAGAGTTGGGGAACACTGTGTAAAAAGATTTTAAAATTATAACACAAATGTAAGTGTGCATATTGAGAAATTATACAGTATGAACAGGTTCCCAAACATGGGATAGTACTTCCTGTAAACATATTTCTTGGTACTAACCATCCTCCCCAACAAGCACACACCACACCTATATATGCAGTTCAAAGGGTATTCCAACTACTTGCATTTTCCACTTGCACTTTGAAAGCATTTAGATGCAGGAAAAATTAACACACATCTCTGTGACATGTTTTCTTTGAAAATATTGTTCCATCAAGGTACAGTCTTCATAAATTCTGTCTGTATTTTCAAAAAAAAACCAGACTAAATAAGAAGCTAAATGAGGAACAAGTAAGAATGGCACACTAAGGTTTTTATCTAATTTATTCACCTAGAAGCCTGAATCCAACAAACATCAAAATATCATAAAGATTTGGTTACTTAAACAAGTTTGTACAACGGAATGCACATTGACAGGAATTATTCTTCTTTTCTTGATTCAGATATAGATATTGGAATATGCTCACCTTCAGCTCATTCTTTTTAATTCTGACTCTTTGGAAACAAAATATGAAATAAGAAAACATTAAACACTTCCAATTGGAAATTATTGCAAAAGCACCAGTAGCAGAAAAGAATTGGAATTAAAAATTTACTGACCCACAAAGGAAGCATTAAGCAGTTATTTCAGCAGTGTGACTTTTATAAATCAGCTAAAATCATGCCTGGAGAAAGGGCTTAAGCTTCTGTAGATACTGATATATCAATAACATGCCATGAACAACAGTGAACTAATAACCACCACTAAAAATTATTTTTTAAAAAGAGGAAAAAAAAAACCTCATATGTGGTTTCATAGTTATTCTTTGAAGAAAACTGAAAGCTCTAGGAAAAAAAAAGTAGTCTGTTGTCTTCCCTAGTCTCATAAATTTTTACTGCCCAAACTCAAGCTTGAGATACAACATAATTTTTATTTTGCACACAATAATTCTTGTAAATATGGCATGAAGGTAGGATGAGAAAATGGTAAAATTGTTGAGGTTGGAACATGCACAAATTACTACCACTGTAAAGGGATTATTATCTGAAAAAACGTTACATAAACTATTTGTGTTGAATACATAACATTGGCAGCAGTCATAAACACTAAATGAAAAACAAGAAAAAAAACCTGAGAACTCATGTAATAAAAGGAACGTCCTTAAAGATCTTTTCTTCTCCTGGGAATTTAAATGCAGTGAAAATTTGGAAGATTCAGATTCTTTACAAAGGAGCTCAGTTACCATAACTGATACACATTGCCAGCCTTAGAATTCCAATTGTGTTTAACACAGTTTCATGTTGCATCAAAGTACAAAATCAATACCGTTTGTCCAGCAAACAGGAAAAATGGAATCTATAAACTGCTCTTATTGAGTAATTAAACACCTATTATTGTCATGAGTGGTGAAACAATGAATTTGATAAGACAAATTTTTGCAAGAAAACACTGCAGTGATTAATACCTCCCCATGTATTAAATAAAAATGACTGCCTTTTGTGCGGTACTGCTGGCAGAAGAACAGGAATGAGAGAAGTAGTTGCCAGTGCCACAATAACAGGCTAACCTTGAACTGAACTCCTTTCCTCAAGAAATTAAATGCTGTAGCAGGACTTTAAATCCCTCCACTTAGAGCTCATTTGTGTTCCACATAACCTGCAGTTCCTGAAGAGAACTCATTATCTTCAAAAGGAGAATCCTTTTATAATTTCTTTACAAATGTGTATATTGTTTCTACAAAAAGTATTTCATATCAGACAAGGGATAAGAGTATTAACAGTGTAAGCAAGGCAAAAAGGCTCGTATCATTAAGACACCATTTCTGCTTCCTGGGAATTCAAATGCCAGCTACAGTGGTATGGAAAAATGCATGAGAATGAGGTTGAAGAAAATGTACCTTTACAGCAAAATTTTAATCTGTTAGATTGATGCTAAACTGCCTTGGTCTTTTCTGCTGCTATATGCTGTATTTCTATGTATAGCTCCCCTCCCCCAATGCCCCTTCTGTAGCTTTGGCTTCCTATTTTTCTTTTCACTTAGAATGATGCACTAGGAACAACTATAGAGTACAAAAGATGAATCTATGGATGTGACACTTGTAAAGGGTAACCCTATTTCACAAGTGAGATGGGACAAAAAAGAAAGAAAAAAGGCCACAGAAGCAATAACTGCTCACTGAATTACCATTAAATTGTAAGATTTACAATCCAATGTACAGTAAGTGCATATCTAATGGAGTTTGTCCTCTAAAAGAATATAAAGTAGATCTTTGCAGCATAAGATGTATGCAGGTTATTTTTATTAATTTTTTTGCCTTTTTTTTAATTGGGTACACAGAAAACAGATGTGCACATAGATTCCAGATTTTTTATATACATTAAAACTAAGCCAAAGCCAACATCAAAATACAAAAAATGTAGTATGATTAGTAGGATCTGGCTTTGTTTTTTCAAAACATGCTCACAGAGAGATAAAAGATGACTTTAGCACAGCCAGTCAATATTGCTTTCACAGATATCATTGGTAAAAGCAGATCACATATTATAAATTTACTGTATTGCTCTGATCTACTGGAATTCAATGAAATGACTGAAATGACTTTTTGTGGGTGGCGGTAAAGCAGCTGCTGACCATTTCCAACATCTTCTAAACAAAATATCTGGACAGGAATTTCAGATCACTTTGTTCATTACAGCCTTAAACAACCCACAATACTTACTTTGATATAATTAATGTGATAAGGCTCATGCACAGCATTATTATTTGTAAATATTTTCATCACTAATTTCACTGCACTTATTCACGTAACACTTGAGTGATTTAAGTTTAGAAATCAGCAAGGCATGCCAAACGATTATTTAAATAAAAGTAAATCTTTTTGTGAAATACCAGGCACGTTCCTATTACACTATATTCCCAGGGTATAAATAGTCACGTTTTATAGGAGGGCTTTTGATAAAACCCTAAACTATCAAACAGACAAAGGAACTTTGGGTGGGTAAGCTGTTCAAACAGCAACAAGGTAGATCACGTTCTGTACTCTTAATTTGAATTGTTTTATTTTCCCTAGGTAAACTTCAAGCTTCCACATTTCCACAAATGGCATTTAAAACTTTTACTCTCCTACCTAGAAGGAAGTTTGCCTGCCACACAAATTTTCCCGTTATCTGGCTTTTATTTCAGAGGATTAAAAAGCAATGCACAAGATCAGCAATGATAGCCTTGTTCTCTCCAACCTTAGTGAATCAAGTTCACTGGAGGTGAAGCAGTGGAATTATCAGTACAAGTGGCTGTGTCATCAAAGCTTTCTGAGAGGTAGTATATGGAAATGCCTAAACAAATAGAAGCGTAAAAGCTGTCTGTATAGGAAAGGGCCCTCCCAAGGCTTTCCATTAAAACATTTCCAATTGCAGCTTCATGATGCAGCATTATATTATGTGAAAAATACAAAATCTTGACATTTTTCTAAATGTGAATGGGTTAAAGAACCTCTCCACGCTACAGTGAGCCTGAGAATTTCCAGCAGCTGATGAAGACCAGTTGACCACCTGATACTTTTTCAGCAGAGTGATAAAATTAAAGGATTGCTTTGATTTGCTTGAAGGATTACTTTCTATAGTTAATTGTTTAAAGTGCACAGTCTTACAAAAGGGAAAAATATCAAGAAGGTTAATGTAGAGTGAGCTAATTGCAAGCTGATTACATTGTGCAAAGCAAGAGATATTACTTGTGTTACATACCATCACAAGGACTAGCCTATTCCACCCTGCTGCTGCAGCAAACAAGCTGATTTGCTAACGAAGTGGTCAGCTCGGGCACTTGCACAGCATCTCGGCAGGTCCACAGGCTACGGCTTCCCATGCAGAGAATCTCAAGCTCCATTTTCCAATCTGATTACACGGCTCCTTATTCCAGCAGCCTTAAACCTTCATGGCAGTTTACCAACATTTTCATCACTTTTTCTTTTACAAAGCAAAAGAACTGATAAGCTCTCAGGTACTCGGGATTTCATAGTCGATGGCTGGCAGGCAGCCAGCTTTCCTCACAGCACAACTGTTCGGTGCCACAATGCGAAACGCTCACTGAATTTAACAGATAGCACAAAACTATTAGAATTCTGCAGTATGTGCAAGCAAGCAGCACGTTTCTGCCTTTGCAGATGTAGACAGTTCTGTTTAGTTGCATTTATAACACACCTAAACCTGAAAAGACTGATTTAAATAAACAAATGAGGGGGGAAAAAAACCAAAATACAACAAAACATCAAACCACACAAACAAAAACCCCAACATCCAGAACAAATGAAGACAGAATACTGTCACTAAGTCAATCACACTACAAAGTGTGTACTCAAGTTACTTCATTGCAGTGCTACCAAATTACCAGGAATTAGAGACAATACTAATAACTTCCGATAAAAACTTAAATAAAGTGAAAAACAAATCTTCAGATTAAACAAAGGTCTTTCACATAAACTGAAACATTATTTTAACACTAAAACAAAGGCAAAATAGACACTATTGTCTATTTTTGACATGTAAAATACTTACATAAAGCATTAAAATAGCCACAAGATATACCCGAGTTTACTGATTCTCTGGCTCAGAAATGCCACTTGAATTATGAAAGAACCAAAACAGAGTTCATATTGGCAAATGTGAAAGACTTTTATAAAATAAGCACATAAAGTAACATATTCTAATGTATATCATGTACTGTCCAAAAATATGAGGTACACAGAAGAATTATATACATAAATTCATATATATATAAAAAGAACAGAATGCAGAATGAGAGTCCTGGAAAAAGATTATCCTACAAATCTTAAGGATTCCAGAAAAAAAAAGAAAACTAATAAAAAGCCAGGGAGAATGAAATGTCTTTATTTTTGGTTAAAGAAAAAGACATTAATATTAGACCAACAAGTTTTTATTTATTGATACCGAGGCTCATTATCCCATTCAAAGAATTTGGTTATCTGTGTATTATTTGCATAACATTCAAAACAGCCTATATGGAACTAGCATAACATGAAGCTAATAGTGTAGCAAACAATTCCCCCATGCCTCCCCCAAGGAAAAAAATATTTAAATTGACCAGATCAAACTGAAATTTGAAGGAATATGGCCCATAAAGTGTTCTTGGAAGAAGAAAAGCAATTTTGCATATCATAACTTTTATCATAAGAGAATGGAGGTGGAAATATGGAGGGTAAGACAGCGAGTTATGAAGGGAGGGGGGAAAAAAGTACAACTAAGCTGGTGCGATGGCTCAGTACTCCAGATCACCAGTGCATTGACCCTCTGTATCTCTGAGTCATTAGCTGGAATCCCAGCTCTGCCTTTAGGAGTAGGGATTTGAACTCACACACCGATGCGGTGCGACTCGGGATCTTGAGCATGCCAGACAGAGGGGTCATTCTCCTCGGTGCGGAGGAGGCCGAGGGCCCCCGAGGAGGGCAGGGCTGGATGAGTGGCTGTCGCCCGTGCAGGCACTGGACATGATGCTGACTCAGGCAGGGACACTGACAAGCACCGCTGCTTCTCCCCATCACTCCTGCACGGAGTGCTTTTAGGCCACTGGTGCTGACAGGTAAATGCAAAATTCAGGGGTAAATTATCAGTATATCCTTACTTGTCTCTATATGCACACATGTATGTATCTGTATGTATACATCTCTGTATGTAGCTATACATATGTCTACATGTATTTATGGAGACGTACTGAAAGAGGCTAAACTGGCTTCTCTGCAGCTGTATGTAGTGCTCAGCATGGCCAAAATATTCCTCCACCAATTATTCTTAATACAGCTACAATTTTCTATCTGTGTATACACAGAGGCTATGTATGTATATCCCATACACATTATTCACATACATGCAGCACTGCATGCACATACTTTTATCTTTAAAACCACGTTCAGTAATTTACATGGAAATGTTATCTCTGATGAAATAAAAAACACATTTTAAGCAGCTTCTAATACCAACACATTATTCCCATGAATGAATCCTAGTAAACTATTTATGACAACTGTAAGGTTTCAGAGTGTTTGTTGCTTGCAGATACAGGTTGTGAAGTTGCCTTTTTTTTTTATCTCCCCCTCTTTGCTCCCTTCCCCCCCTTCCATGATTTATTGAATGGTGAGCAAACCCACTTAAACTATAGTTGTCCATATGAATCACTAATTTTCATGTTTCTAATTAAAATGTAAACAGTGTAATGAAGACATCAAGTTTTTAGGCAAATGTCTCTTCCAGTGCCACTTGGGGTATGGTAATTACTGAAGCAGATCTATGGATGCTCCCGAATCCTCTACAAGTCCAGATTAAAAGCATTACTGCTAAACCTTGCTTTTTACACCAGGGAATTGTGTTCTCTAACCTACTCCCAGTTTGCTTACAGATGCATATCTGTACAAGCCTTTATAACTAGTCATTAAAAAAAAAAATCAAAATAGAAGTTTATTACATAAACAGAACAGTTTGTGGGGGAAAAATGTAAATTCATTTAAAATAAGATTTTATTTCACTTTTATGATTATACACAACTAGCATAGCAAAACCTGTGCTTAAAACTTATCATCTTAGTGCTTCCTCCAGAAAAATATAGATTAATCATTACTAAGAGAATTTTTAAGAAAGCATAAATATTTCAAGCCTGTATTAAAATTCCTATTATCCCAAAATGCTTGCTTTACAGTCAATTAATTAAAAATATATTATTCAGAAAATATTAAGGAAAAAAGAAATCTGTTCACTGTAAAAAAAAAAAAAAAGGGAAATGGTCATTGCAAATACAAAATGCTTGATGTGCACCTGAATATCTTTTATCATATTTATTCCAGCCTTTATGTCTGTATCTGAAATTTGTCAGATTGTATCCTAAAGCAAATGACCTCTCCTACATTTACCGAAGGAATACAAGTCCTTTCCTGCTTACAATCGTTAATTGAGCCTGTCTGCTACAGCATCTTTCCTCTCCAAATAAGCCAGGATACTTGTTTTACATATTTACTGCCAAGCACTTGAACAGTCCTCTATTTTATTACAATACTGGGGTTTTCCCCCACCTCCTTCCCCTTTCTGGGGGATTTTTTTTTTTTCTGTGTTGTGAGTAACTAAAGCTGCAATCCACAGTGATATAAAGCACCTAAAATGCCTAATATAAGAATAGGATTTCCTTCCTCCCTTCCTGGAGTCAAAGTCCATATTCTGACTGGTAGAGCAAATTTTCATATTATTTTTACATAAATGCTAGACAAGCATGTCTGCGTTACTAACCTGAATCACGAAGATGAGAGTGCACAGAATGTACGTGTGCATATGTGCATGTGCACGTGCATAAACATTTTGGTGGGTGGTCCACCATTTCAGTTCTATTTTACTAGTAAACTATTGTACACAAACACATGAATACCTCTCAGTAGAAAAACACATCTATTATATTTTGGATTGCATCAAATGATAAAGCATATTGTCTCTCAAATAAAAATGTGTTAGCAGAATAAACCAGAACAAAACACTATGTAGACATTTCCTTCAATGTATTGTTCCAGCAAAAGCAGATTTAATTAGACAAATAGCATTTTAAAGGCTACTGCTTTATAACATGGTACTCTAGAAAATGATAGGGGGTAGCAAGTGAAAACACCATTCTCATTTAGCTTTGTGGTAAAAAAAAATTAAAAAAATTACACACACTCACATATGCTAAACATTCTCCTTTTTTAATTTTTTTTTCTTATGGTTTGAGACAATAGGGAAATCTTATGTCTTCACAACAGTTTCAAGGCCACAGTAATCAAGTGTAATTTTTAATGAACACTGACTGTTTGGTGCTCATTCAAGGTATTTCATTAGGAGGTTATTCATTTAAAATAAATGTTTCAACCATATCAAGCTGTAACCTTTCTTGAAATGTAAATGAATGGTTTAAATGAGAAGATTAATAAAGAAGGGATGTTCCAATTCCAAGCATGGCACGCTATGTATTTTTAAATTTGTCTATGCCAGATGCTGTCAGTCAGAACAAAAAACTGTCCAAGCAGACAATCTGTGCGTCTGAATGTTGATCATGTTGGAAAGTAAAGGGGGAGGGGGGAGAGAGTGTGTCAAGGATTCATGGTCCTTCATCTTTGCAGTAGAGCAAACACGTCTCTCAGTATAACGACAGACAGCTGCTTCCACTTTCTAATGTGCCCTAACTTAGATCACTGAAAGAATTGTCAGCACTCAGAGAAACACACAAAGATAACACAGCCAGCTGCCATGAAGGGGGAAACAGCACAGCTCAGAAGAAATGGGATTTGTTCCATTTGCATGATGCTGGCTCCCTTGGGCCCCTTTCTTTCAAATCCAAAGCACAAAAGACAACACTTAACATATTTGCTTAAAGATGACAACCTCATGTTGATTTCATTTGGATGTAACAGTGTCAGGATTACAGATATAAGAATATATTATATCTGTAACAGAGACTGACAAATGTATCCATCAGTGAAACTGTCTGATTCATCTGCTTATATAGCCATTTTACCATCCCAAGGGTGCCATCTAAGTAGTAACTTTAGAAGACTGAAGGTCTAATTTTATTACACTACATTTCAACGTACTAAACAATATTATTTCTAAAATAGATCATTTTTATTGGAAGTCTCCCTGATGAAAAATCCAGTAGACATCGGAGAATTTATGAACTGTATGGGTCCTTTGAACTCAATATACTGGCCATTTTAAGCAACTTTCTTTATACACAATCAAAACCTAAGCTCAAATAATTGAAAGGGAGTTAAAAACATAGATGATAATGGTACCTATTTTAATATTACATTGTAGTCTGTTGCTACTTGAATATCTGCTGTTGCTATTTGAATATCTGCTGTTTGGCGGTCTATCACTATTTAAAACACTCTTGGCCGCAGTTCTGCATCAGTAAAGGAGTTTCTGCCGTAGAAACTCTGTGAAAAACGATTGTTCTTCAGTATATTTTGACCACCTATGTAATCTAATTTTCGGTTGAGGTTTTCACCGGGTACTCCAAGAGTCATGTGAAAGTGACTGAAAGCTGGACACAGTACACATTGCATTACATGGTAGCTGCAGAAACAGAAAACCAAACTAAAGGGCGTGGATTTGCAAGACCGCCCATCTGCACAGTTTTATGGACTGGCCCCTTTCTAAAGCGGATGAAACAATTGGGCTGTGGTTAGATTCTTGCTAGTTTCAAACACTTTACGCTGAACTGTTTGATGGTGAAATTGGCCCCTTTGCCACACCAACACCACTAAATGACTGTGCATAATGCTCCCTACATGAACTGCTTTGTCTAGAGGAACTTGAAACTGCTTGTTGCTATCTGCTGCCACCAAGAACTGCACTGTAATTCACTAGATTGAAGTTGTTTTGTATAATGGAGATAACTGCTGTACGTGGAATTTCAGCACAGCAGAGGGTTACCAATCATTATTTTCAATTTGTTTAGTTTCAAGCAATGGGGCTGGATGGGAGGAGCAATGAGCAGGACAGCAATGGGAAGAGCAAGATTAGACACGCTGGCTTGTAGTGCAAGTAGAGCTAGATGCCACAGCATTAAAAGGAGAAAAACTAAAATAAAATCTCTGATTTGAACTCCAGTAAAGCTAAGAGGAAAAAAAATATATATATCAGATTTTATACATGTTTATAGATTAAAAAAACAAACATTTAAAAGGGGGAACTTACTGATCAATCAGCCTCTATTCAAGAGTTACCTTATGTTTTAAATATTGAAAATGGACTTTAAAATTCCCAACAGTAAATTATCTCTATTCATATTTTGCCATCATTCAAGTTTAAATCACTCTCCACTATAAGTGGTTCAGTTGTTGAACTGGAAATGGAAAAGGAACCATTTATGGACAAGTGCACATGAACAAAAATTAAGCTGTAAATATCTGGGCTGAGCCATTACTGTAGTCCAGAAACATCTGGGGCTAAAGCCCTGGCAAGGCTCTACTCCTTCTGTGTTCAGATAATTGTTTAGATGATTTATAACTTATTGTTCCGATTAAAAATGGTCTAAAGCAAAATTCAGAGCCTGAATTCTAAAGTGAAGATGATTTTGCTCTTGCTTTCATTTGTTCAGAAGGAAATTAAAAAAATTTAAAATCCTGTTTTCCTTCCCTCTTCTGTATTTAAGAAAAAAAATGTTCCACAAGGACAAAATTCACATTTTTACAAATTCAACCCAAAGACACAATACATACCCTCCACCATCAAAAAATCAGAGAGCAACCCTTCAGCTTTGATTCAGTTTGCTCAGTGCTTCAATACTCCCCATCTAAACTGTTTTTAAAATTATTTTCCCCATATGTTTTTTTTTTTTTTAATCCTATAATTGTATCAATATTTTCACAACATATTCACTTGTCCCTGCTATTTTGGTCCATCCTAGTCAGTTAGCTCTGCCTGCACACAAGGCCATGGGTGATGTGGGTAGAGACTCTGCTGTAGGCACCCCACCAGCACCCAGGAGGGACCACAAGCACTGTGTCCCTCAGAGATCTTGCTGACTCTAGGACTTGCTTCTGCCCACTGACTTCAACATACCCCAATTCTTTTGGCATTAATTTCTGACTGTAAACAACTCTGTCATCAAAAAAACACGGTTATTTAAGACTGACCAGATACCTTAACTATATTTCCTACCATTTTCCACGGCAGCTAAAGCTTATTCTAAGAGTACTCCTAACCCTGCAGAGATTAGGTTTGTAAAGGGGTTAACCATGCAGCCATCCAGGTTTTTATTGAGGTTTCTGTATGTTAAGCTGTTTACTGTACAGTTCCAACACACAACACTGAACAAAGGAACAAGTGTGCAACCTCTTGTGTATGCCAAGACTGAAGAGACGTACTAGTGACTGTCTCAGTCTCTGAGAAAAAAGTTGACTATATGACTTGCAAAACAATTCCACCATTATTTCTCCAGTAAGTTAGCTAGCCATTGGCCACAGGTGATCAAGAAAAAGTATAATCTACCACTTTCACAGTTGTGCTCCGTCCTGGAATTTTTTCCCCTTGAATCTCCATGAACTGCAGTTATCTTTAGATCAACAAAAACTCTTTGACATTTTGAGGCAATGGAAAACTTTGCATATGGGGTTGCAGCAACCTAGGAACATAATAAATAAACTTTCCATAGGTTATTGTCAAATTCCCTCAACAAGATTTGGTCCAATATCACTTGTAAAGTAGCTACTATACACTTCACATGTCAATCAGGTTTTTAATTTTTGTTAATTACTTCTAAAGAAAAGATTGGAAAGCTAAATAGGAATTGAGCATAGATCTTCTTATAGGCCAGGGACCTACAAAGTAAACAAAACCAATCTCCTTAACTTTTACTGGATTCTTTCCCAGATTTTTCTTATGTTGTGCAGAATGTAGAAACTCAGCAATGTAGTTAAACTTCATGGCTCAACCATAACTGTGTATTTCCGCAATTAAAAAGTGAAGTTTACCCAGAGAATAGGCCTATTGGTTCAACTATACTAACAATTTAACAAAGTCATTGGCAAGAGATACTTTTCCTCCTTCTAAAGTCTAGATGTTCCAAATACATTTCAGTTCTCATTGGCAAAATTATATTTAAAAATGCTCAAGCAGAGAGTTTCCAATTTAAATCAGTACACTTTTGGAAAAAGTTGTATGCTTGGTTAATGACAATCCGAGTGACAAAAATATACTTAAATATATATTTCTCCATAAACATACTCAAATTCTTAGTCCAAAACTAAAATAGGGTTTAGGGTATGTCTTAATTTATCATATGAATCTAAGAATTCTTGCTCTTTTGTTCTACATCAGTAGATCAAAGGAAAATTTGAAGCAAGCTATCAGATTAATTTGAATTATTGGAAATCTGATTTCTACTGGTGATATGCTAGGTTAGAGAACCAGTCAAACATTTGAACTGAAGAACAAGAATGACTTCACATAAATACCAACTTTAGTAACAATAGTCCATAGGACACCAAAAATTAGTAATATGGCATTTCATGAGGGAAAAGGCTTGAGCAATTGAACCTAGGTGACTGGAGTGTAGTTAACTGGGTTTAATCCCACCTGAATTATTTATTATCTACATTTTAGTACATAATAAATTTTAGTACCTAATTTTACAAGTCTCAAATACTGTGTACTGGCTTTTGTAATCTTTACTGCAGTAAAGAGCAGTGTATACCTAGGGAAAAGAAAAGAAAAGAAAAAAGTAAACAGCATAACAAATACAAAAACTTTCCCTCAGATTAAACAAATAAATAAAAGTTTAAAAAAAAATAAAGCAAACCACTCAAAGTGGCAAAACTTCAGGAATAACAAGAAATACAAACAGATTTTATTTATGCCACATAAATGGGATTGTTGCTGTAAGTGTCAGCACTAAAACTTTCTATAGATGATTGTGAGGGTTTGGCAGAGGAGGCTATTGGCGTGCCCTCTAGAGGCTGGATGTCTGGCCAAGGAACTTTTCAGCAGCTACTAAAATATAGAGGAAGCTACCAGAATGGGGTCTGTAAACAATGCTTACTCTTCTTAATTTTTTAAGAATATTTTATATACTCCAAGACACTGCAAGTACTAACACAGCAAACCAAACCTCTAAAGGATTCCTGTCAAGTACAAATACATGCATAAATACAAGATATAATTGAAAAAGTCTTTGCTTAATGAGCTTATAGGTGCTTTGGCACAGTGCATAAAATGCAGATTTGAAATTTTAAGATGATGTATCAATTCCCACAGCTGGGCTTTGGAATCAAAATAGAAAAGAAAAAAAAAATCTATTCAGCATCAGTTAAAATTCAGGTTACCATAACATGGAACTACAACATACAAATAACAACAATAAATGTTCTTATCACCCAACCTGTGAACTCATAAAGTGCAGATCTTTTTAAAGGCAAAAACATCTCAGGGTAAAATTAGGGTCAAATTTTGCATTGGCAGTAGGTAAAAAGCTGTAATATACCTAGTTGGTCATACAATAGCTGAAATATAATCCTCAAAACACCTAATAGCTCAGCCCAACAAGCATCTCACCAAGTGGAATTTGGTGCATGAATGCTAATTAATAGATTTTTTTTTTCTTAAACCATACATGATTTTTATCCCTATTTATTTTACTACTGACAGCAAGACTTATTACAACTAAATAGAAAACAAACTTGCTTGCCTGAAATCCAGCATTGAATTACCCATGACGCTTCAGAAATCATACACCAGTAAACTATATTATGACACAAAAGAAATCCCTCCTGAAAGTATTTATCCTATAAGAAACATGGATATACAAGATTTCAGTTCTTTCAGGGCCTTTTTACCTTATAATGAACATATTAATAGCTATTCAGTCACAGTCTTTTGCTTAAAATACCTCTGTTTAATACTAGTTGGTATATACAGTAAAAGGAAACATCACAAGGAAAATAGTTATTTTCGCCTTGTAGAGGATAGTTAAATGATAAATTAACAACATTAATGAAAATCTCATTATTGTAACTACATAATACTATTGTGCCTATTCATACTTAATTTTCTTGTAGAAATTACATTATACAATACAGTATATAATCAGTTCTGATTGGTGGTAAGAGAGAACCAGTCGTTAACTATGGCTAAAATGATCAGTTTTCCAGTGCAGTTGTCTTCTAATTAAATCTAAGTGTGGAGAACAGTCATTGAGATATGCCATAATGATTTGCTTGGAAGTATTTTTTCATTTTGTTTTTTTCCCTGTGCTTACCAGACTACCTTATATTTTTCAAAACTAGAGCAGGAAAAAAAAAAAAAAAACACAACCACCAAACAACAACAACCACACACACACACACAAAAAGCCCCCACAAAATGCTTCTGGCAGATGCCATGCCAAGGCATGTATTACTCACCATCCTTCTGCCCACATTCAGGAATGCAGCTCATCTATTTCTTAGCTCTTCCTCACTAACAGGTACTAACTGAAAAGCTCAGATCTGCACCTTAGCTGCTACTTGAAAAAGACAAGCTTCTTAATGACAAAATAGACTGCCATTTTATTACCAGTAAAGTAAATACAGTTGTAGTACACAATGTTGCATCAAGCTACGGTGATTCCCATATTTACTGTTGGCTGTTAGGGATTACACTGAAGCTCAGTTCTGCTCCAGAACAGCTTCCAGATGAGCATCTGACAATGGCAGTACTGTGCCCCTGAGCAGATACCCAGAGAGCCTGGCACCCCAGAAGCATATTAAATGGCCATAAGTTTCTCCTTGGTTTATGGTAAGCATTTTCTATAAGATCAGACTTGTTATATCAGAGTCTCATCTTTACAACAAAAGACTTCAGGTCACCTGGTAGAGGACACAGCAGATATTAAAGTGATTACAGCCTGGATCTTAGTCCGAAGATAGAATTACATGTGCATTGGTAGAGATGTCAGTGAAACCATGCAGAATGACACTTTTCTGTGTTTTGGAAGCATAATATTTCTATGTTTTGTATATTTCAAATACAAAACTTCACTGTGGCAGGGTAAGCCTGAGAGGCTGGGAACAGGGCAGAGGGGCTATGGGATGTGGGTAGGCAAAAAGAAGGGAGCACAAAATGTCTTTGAAAAGCCAGGAAGGAGAGCTTCTATTTCTCTGCAATGGGTTTATATCAGCCAGGCTTAAATAATGGTATTGCAAATTGAGGCCCAGGGGAATTTGGAGAGTACAGGAAAGCTTTTGTTCGCCAAACCCCAAAAGATACGTGGGAGATTTGAGAGTTTGTTTCCATTTAAATGGCATATGTATTTCTAAACCATAAGTTAAACTATTTTGCTCTGTTTATTGTAAGGCCTTGACGATCCAGTACCTGTCAGGAAAAATATTTTTCCTAGCCAAGATAGTGACAACTCTTTAAAGTAACAATTATCTGTTACTGTACTTAGTGCTTTCATTTATTCCCCTTTAGAACTTTTGGGAAAAAAAAAAAAAAGAAAGCAACATTTCCAGTATAATAAACTTCATAAAGGAAAAAAAAAATACAGGGTGTAGTAGGAAGCAACAGAGAGAAAGACAAGCACAGCTAGAAGGAACACAAGCTTTCCAGTGTAAACAAGGAAGCTAATTAGTATGTTGTGATTTAAAAACATATTTTGTTATCAGAATGCAAAATAGAAATCTGTATTAAAAATTCCAACCTTCTTCTGAAATTTTTAAAGCATGTGGACAGAAATGTAAGCACATACAAACATATGCCTCTGCTCCTTGCTCCCCACACATATGCACAGATATAAAATTGGGTTACTCCTCTGTAAATAGCTTTAGCTCCCGTAAATATATCTCAGGATTTTAGGTGTACTTTTTCACACTGCAAGATTTCTATACAAAACCAGTTTAATCTAACTCCTTCTGATTATTATTAGAAACTCATTATGTGAGGACATCTATCTTTACAGTAACTACGCACCATTAAGGAGCACAATGCCCATAATTGTATAAAAAAGCTGGGGGGTGGGGGGGGGAAGAGGAGGAGGGAGAGGGGGAGGGAAGAAGAGGATCAGGAGGAGGGAGAAGGTAACTAAGGGAGATTTTGCAATTAGAACAGCATCATCTACTCTGTGTTTTGCTACCTGGAACATTTACGTAGTAACAAACGGAGTTTAAAGTTTCCTTCATCCAAAATCACAAATGAGTCATTTGTTATACCTTCATGTGACACACACACTTTTTGTCCTGATTGATTTAAAATGTGTTCTTACAACTGCCAAGAAAAATCAAACCCCCTATTTATTCTATCGTACAGAATTAATACCTCAAGAGGGAGATTGTAGCATTTAAGAAGTACAAATAAAGCTAATGCCTACTATTTTGCTGTGCAATCCCTCCTAACATCCGTCACCTGGCTTCTAAGATTTGTTACACACCTACATAACAAACAAATTGCAGGGACTCGGTGCCTCTGATAACTGAGCACCCAAAAGTGGAAACCTGAATTGCACTTGTTGTGATGCAATACTGCTCATGATGTTATCTCAGCCTGCAGCTGTTGTAGCAGCTCTGAAACAGAAGGGAAGAGTAACTTCAGCCAGAACCGACTTTTCTAACATGAATGAAAACAATGGCTGAGAGGTGGGAAGAAGGTGTTTGTAATTACTTCATAACAGAACACCTTTCCTTAATTAGTGGTAAAAACTATTACTCAAAATTAACATTACTGTCAGTCTGTCAGTTATTCTGTACCATATGGATAATCTGTGCACTCATGAAAAAAAGAAAAATCACATTACAACTCTTTGAACATTTCTAACCGGTGAAAAATAAGAAAGTCATTCCTTAAGGGGCTGGTTATTCACAGTCTCTGTAATCACAGAATGAGATATATTTTACCCACACCTAACTTTAAAATATTGAAAAAACAAAACAAAGCAAAACCCCACAAAAGGCTTCACAAAAACAAAGGCTTCACAAACTTACTTAAATACGTGTCTCAACAAAGATGTTCTCTGCATATTAAGGTGTGCCTTTGGTATGACTGTTACATTGACAAATGATAGGGGCCAAATAACAAGAAGTGCTTCATACCTCTTGTTACATTGGACTTACTGACTTTTAGCTTCATCCCTCTACCAACACGAACATGAATCTGAATAATCGATTCAATTCCTTGACAGGACTACCTTGGTATCAGCTGAATTAACATTACCACTCAAGTTTTTAAACTGAAAATCGAAAAACACACCAGTGTTGCAGCATGAAGAACACCTACACAGGACAAGAAATTATATGAATGAAAGTCAGAGAGCAAAATTAAAGTCAAGAATTAAAAAAAAGCTTGACTGTTGCATGAACTGTTTTCAAAATATATTTATTTCAGCTTTTATCCAAGTAAAGAGTAAGAAATAAAGAATTATTAGAAATTTGATAAAGACCTGAAAAATTACTATCTTTAAAATAGAATATCTGCTTATCCCTTGTATGTTCAAGACAGCACCAGCATAGATATACAATTAATATAAAGCTGCAGATCTAACACTAGTGAACACAAAGCCACTTAATTTTGTAAATTAAGTGTACATTCATCTGAAGAGTGAGCAAATTTAGTCTCCCTCCATAATAAAAACAACTGAATCTTGCTAGTTTAAACCCAGCAATTTCCTGACTGAATGGAGATAATCCACTACATGAATTATCATAGGTGATTTTAAGCCTATATTAATTTCATTTTAAAATATATATACTATTTTAATTTCTCTATTTTAATCACAGAGACAAACTATCAATTAAGTTTTTAAATCTTTAGCAAACTCCATATGTATTTTAAATAAAGCAATTTTATAGAGTGCAAGAAAGGATTAATTTTCTTCAAACTGAGTTTGCAAACAGCAACACTGCCCTATTCTTTCGCAGCTGTGAGAGGAAAAAGAATTGTATCCATATACTGAGAGTATATTTCTACAATACTGTATATAGTGATGTGGTCTACAAATGCCAACAACAAGGGACTCAAAATAGGATCAATTCTTTTCTTTCTCAGAAACAATCTTGTAAGCATCTGAGTTCCCAAAGACATAAAAGAATAGTTACTTTTCTGAGATCTTTTGATACTGCTCTTCATGGTGGAGCTATCTATGAGTGATGGGAAAGATCTCTTTTGAAAGTAAATGGTGCACCTTCAAGTGTGTTCAGATACATCTCTGCTGATCCTTTCTATGTTTCTCAAGTTTCACTTGAAAAGGATGCTTGATTTTTTAAAATTTGGCTTAGGTATCACAATGGGATACCTTATATCAGTCAGTGCTTGCAAACCTTATTCTTCCAGCATAGAATCTAGCTGTTTCTTTCTCTGTATCAACACAGGAGGCTGAAGTAATCAGATAGGTCTAAAGAAGACAAAGGACACTAGCATGCACTTTCTCAGAACCTGTGATAAGTAAGTTCATACTTTCAACATGACCATACTGAGCCATAAGGTATTACAAATAGCTACTTTTAATCTAAAAGCACAGCTATCACTGAAGCTTGTATAGCAGGTCTATCAGTTCATAAGATTTTAAATGTCAATATTGATACTATTGTCAGAAATTAATAATTTCTGCAAATAATTTTATCATACCCATCCACCCCCTGCTATCACGCAGTAGTACAAAGTAATTGTTGGCTCTTCCCCTCACTGTGTCTCCAGAAGAAATGTACACATGGTAGCATCTGTTGTACTGTCTAGGAATATCTTTGCAGCAGTACAGCTCTCATAGCTTTATTAAGTGATAATTCAAGCTCACTGTATAAATGTTTTTTTATTAATGACTTGCTTGTATGCTAGAATGGAAGGGACAGAATAGGAAAAACCTCTCAGAGGAAAATAGAGACGTTATTTCCAACATGTTAAAAAGCAAACAGAAGTTCCTCTAAATCAGATAAAAAGCAATGTCTTGAATGAGAGCATAAAGATACATTCCTGACACAAATACCCATAACCCACCAGGTACAGCCCCTTCTTCCATCTCCTCACAATATTAATTTTCAAATTCCATTCAGATTAGCAAGAGTCATGCAAACATGCATTAATGTGTCCCTTAAGTATTTTATCACACTGAAGATGAGAAACAAAAAGTTTAATTATGACCCATACTGGAGAATCATTCATTCAGACCCTGCCTAATTAGATGTGAGACAGCTACCTTAGATCATGAAGTTTGACCACAGTATGCTCTTACTGTTAGGGTATTAATGCAAATAAGATCCGGATTACTGAAACCAATTTATCATCACCAATCTATAACCAGTTTGACACATGCACACATTCAAAAATATCACACAATAAAAATTGTGGCATACATCTTCATGCATCGAGCAATTTGTATATAGAAAATGAACTACATGCTTTAACAAAGAGTACATGACACATTAAAAGTAAAAGATGAAAGGGTTAAAAACAGATAACAAAAAGTCCAAGCAATATGTGATTTCAAGGAACCCAAACCAAAAAAGGATCTATATCACCAAAATTTGCTATCACAAAGTAATCTCAGCATTTTTATCCACATAATTTTTGAGGATATTTGAAATTTAACTAACAACATACCAGCAGCAGCTGCACTGTACTTTAAAAGAACTGAGAAAATCTTTTCTTAGTAACAGTAAAATAACATGAGCAGTAATTGTTGTTTCAGTATTTCATAGAAAATCAAACTACATGCTTAATAGCCTATTATAAAAAAATAAGATCAGCCAGTGACATAGCAGTCATCTGTAGTTGCATTATTTTTAATTATAGCTGAGAGAGATGAAACTTCTCCATATGCAGAAAAACGGTTTAAAGAACAAAGTTTTATTCCATTGTTTAAATATAATAATGCATGCCTGTTCTTTCTATTGTATAAATACAATAGCCATTGTAGTAAGGAGTGTTGCTTATATGATTAAACAGATAGTTCAGTATTATGACATGTTTGACAGGTAGCGTTACTAGCACTATAGGAATAGACATACAATATTGTTATTATCATACTGTGTGCCGATGCCTCGTAGCAATGTAACTCAGCAAAGGGGAAGCACAGACTATGCGTTTTCACCACTGCAGACATCTCTGTAAACTCTTAATCAGTGGTGCTTTCTGCAGATTACACTTTCTAGTGTTCTTCGCATTCTCAAACTGACCTGTCAAAGCCTGATCTCCCTCCCAGTTTTTCAAGACTTTGGTAAGCAAGACAGACCAACTATTTCCCTCTCCATCTTACCCTTACTTGTCACACAGTGAGACCGACATCAACAGGTATTTAGAAGCAGCAGTAGTGAAGTCCACTTGTATTTAATAGGTTGCTGCAAATACAAAGTGTCTTCTAAGAAACATAATACATATACATACACTCTCTTTAACTCTGAAAGCCTTAGATTTCCTTTGACCTCCATTACAGTTTAGGACTCTCTGCTCCTTGAAGGATAAGGTTGTATTTGTCAAACCTATGGCAACATACTACAAGTGGATTTTCTCTGTTCTTCCATATTAGCTACCACCCTTTGAAGGAAAGCAGCTTCACTAAGGGAGATGTATATGTTGGTTCGAGAGTCCTAGATGTTTCCTTTTTTCCCCCCTCTCTCTCTTTTTTTTTTTTTTTAAGAGAAAAGAAAAAATTAATAATCTTTAGGAATTTTCTTTATGCTCACGTTTCTCACACAGTCTATAAAAATATCATTGACATAGGGTGAAAAGATCACATGCCTCACAGAAACAGAGCCAAGTACTCCAGTAAGGTTTTTCACCTGGAAAATATCCTTACAACTAATTGTATGTGTTGGAAATTTTTTATTACTATTTTAGCAACATAAAAACCTCCAGGCCTTTTCCTGTCTAGAGTTCCCTGAAGTGATCTTTCCCATAGGGAAGATAAGTTTTCACTTAGAGGATAGCATCTCTAACAGCAAGAGTTTAATACTCCACAACAATATCGGGGATATGCAACCCTGAATTTATAGCTCTTCAAATTACTTTTATAGCTATGCTGTTCATTTTGGATCAGATGCTTATCTAAAATTCCATATATTCTGGTATCCATACTATCTGATTTAAAACAGCTACCAATAAGCTAAAGAACAGTGCTAATAAAAAAAAAAAAAAAAAAAAAAAAGGAAAAGCCACAGTGTGCCAGATTCTGGGACCCTGCAGCTCTTTAAAGCTAAAATGTTTTATACCAGCTAAGGATTTGGCCCAATATGCACAATTCTATTTCAAAGTTGATTTTTTTTCCACCTGCAAAGTGCTTTGCTTCTCATCTGCTCTGTTAATACCACGTAATAATTTCTAATTAGTTAATCCCAAATTCTTTTTACAGTTATTTTCATGCCTTTTCCTATCAATGACACATGAGGAGAAAAAAAAGTGCTGACTGATCTATTAATCAAGCTTCATATAATATTCCTTAATACTTCAGAAATATCTGCAGAACAATTTCCACCAATCATAAGATCAATGAATCAATGTAAAACCTCAGTAATTAAATTTATCAACTCAGTATCAATACCTCTGGTACTTTATGAGAGTATTATGTGAAGTTCGTTCTCTTAAGGGATATATTGATTGAGGGCAAAGAGCCAAATATTTCTATATATCTGGGAAAGCTAGATCGAAACTCGGTTTGTTATAAACAACATACCAATGTTTTATATACACACATCTCATGCTGATTCTGTACCATTAAACCCACTCCTAACAAGCAGATAAGCCTATTAATTGATGATTAAGACTACAGGAAGATCAGTCATTATATTCAATGCTTCTTGTGTGCATTCACTGAATAAACACATTGGCAAGAACCCCACAGAATCATTTTCCTCTATTTTTTTTAAAAAGGAGGAGAGCATCTAAACAAAAGTAGATTTCAAAGCTTGTTCATGCAGCAGTTAATTTAAATTAATTGAATTTTGAAACCAAAGCTTTACAGTCTGAAAGAGATCATCCCACCTCTGTATCATATATAGTAATTATTAATTGAAAGGTGAACAATAAAGCCTAAAGATGACACATCTGATGAGAGATATATTAAAAACTAAAAGAAGGAAATAATTAAAAAAAAAAAGTGTTTTACAGTTTATTTTTTAAAGGGCTAGTATACAAACTATTCAGAAAATATTTTTAGTTGCTAGCTCTTACGACATAGGTGTAAGCAAGTAGGACACCAAAAGTTCATAAAGTGTCATTTTACCTATTATAAGAAAAATAATAGTAGGAGTTTTATATCAAGGAGAATTTTTGGCCCTGCTTCAACAAAAACGTCTTAAAGAACAGCTAATGGCATAATACTGTCATTTCCCCCATGAAACATATAATGAAGATATCAATAACAACACAATCTTCATATTTCTAAAATACTGCTGAATAAAAGAAGCAAATATCCCTCTGCTTTCATAGATACTGCAATAGATAAAAATTATTTGATTGAGTATTGATAGTATCTTATGAGGAAGGGGGGAAATAATGACAAAACCCCCAAACCCACCAGATTCATGTAGGAGTCACATCCTGTTACAAACAAACAACAATGAGCCTTTATTACCATGCTATGATTCCTTCATTTCAAACATGATTAATTAGCAAGTATAACACTCAACAAAACTCTCACCACGCTGCTGTTTGCTGCCTATTTACAAATGGGTCTCTATCAAGTATCCATAAGCAGTATTAGTCTCATATATGACACTGAAGAAGTCAAATCACCTTGCTTTAAGAAAACTTTTGCTCAAACAGTATCAAAAAAGAAAAGAAAAACCCAGCAACAAATACATAAACCCTCTTCTATCAAAGGGATTACTTAACAATCCAAACTTAAACTTCATGCAAAATGAAAAACTTTTCAAAAAGTTGTTAAACAATGCAAATGGTTGAAAATAAGTAGAGAGAAAAGAGCGGTTTAGACTTTATTTTGGCTGGGGGGAGTTGCTTGGGGTTTTTGGGGTTTGTTTTACTTGAAACCTGAAATTTATGTTCAATTTTAAATACTTCTGTTGAGAATGAAAGTGTGGTTCATAATTCAGAAATGGAAACAAAAAGCAGGAGAAGGGACTAAGGACGCGCTTAACAGGACTCTTAACATGCTTTAAGGTTGTGATCTTCGCGTGTACCTCACTTGTGAAAAACATTACTTTGGCAGTGAAAGAAACTTTGCTTCATGGGGAGGAGAGGTAGAAACTGAGCTTACAAATATAGAAACATGACTGAGATGAGAGCAAAAAAAAGCTGGTTGCCTTCTCAAGCTGAACTCTACAAATATCGACACAAAAAAAAACAACAGGAAAAGGTTCAATTTGGAAGCAACAGATGTATTCCTAAGCAAGAAAATATCCCCAATGAAATAATGCACAGGCATACAGAGACCATCTTTAAAATAGGAAAACAGATGCCTGTGTGGCAAATAAAAAGTAGGCAGAAGATCCAATACCTCCTTGGTTTACCAGGTTTGTATCAGAGATACTTGACGATTTTGTCACACTCAGAGTATTTTTAAGTGCAAATGGGTCCTACTCTCTCCAGCTTTTTCAATTTTATAAATTTAGGATCAAAAACATCAAAGCAGCTTCCACTTCGGACCTAACTTTTAGAGGATCAATGTGACAAGTCACTGCATGATAGATGTTTCTCTTGATAAACGACTTGTTCAAAAGAGACATTGTAGCTTTCATTTCCTGACCACAACACACTCTTAATTTGCAACAGCAGAGCTGCTCGAGTGTGACTAGTTCCCACTTTCCAGCCTTTCAGGATTGTGGCACTGTCAGGCCACATACATGAGCAAAACAAAAACTCAGAAAGAGGTACATCCGCAACAAGAATTGTAGTGAAACTTTTCATCAAACAGGAACCTGATTACATTTGATTCCTCCTAACAGTGGGCTTTTAAAGCCCCCTCTCAACCACCTTCAATCCCTAACGTTTTAGGGCATGGGGGAAAGATAGAAGAAATCATATTTGGAAATACATACTTAAGAACCATGGAATATACACAGCTGCCTAATAGTATCATGTTTATTATACATACATACATATATATATATATATATAAAAACCTGTCACTATAATTATTATTATTATCCAAACCATCCACACCATCCAATTTCAGCTCTCAGCATACTGTCCGATTCCAGATTTAAAATTTATAAATGTAATATCCTCCTCATCACAAGCAGCAGTCCAATCTGCTCTGAATATATATTACAGCTTTAACATCACAGAGGGAAATCTCCCATCTGGCAATCACATTCACTCCAACAGCTCTAGGAAAAAAAAAAAAAAAAAAAGAGAAAAAAGGAAAAAAAAAAAAAAAAAAGGTCCGCGCTCACTTGCTCACTCTCCTCCTTAAAACATTTCTCAGGGCAAATTACGTGAATCTAAAATAAACAGTCGCCTTATTGATCGCTTCAAAGTCAACAAGTTCTAAATGCAAAATGCAATCAGAGCATTCCTATCATATAGCACCCTGCATATATTTAGCAATATAGTCACCTACAGCACCAAAATAGGAGGGTGCATTGTGCAACTGCTCTCTCAATTTCTTTCTTGCATTCAGATATGTTATTATGAGAGATCATCAGCCACACATGCCAGACCTCCCCCTTATCCCAAACACACACACACAAACGTACACACACATACACAACACTCTCCTTCTCCTTGGTCTCTCTCCATCCTTGTTTGTTCCTCTCACATGCAATTAAAAGAGAACATACCCTCTTTTTGGTTGCACAAAACAGACTAATAGTCACTTCTGTTGTTAGTTCTTTAGCCTTAATTGCATACCTAGAGGTGAATCTACTGCACCACACAGAGATCTATCGAAATACCCCATGCTCCATTTTATCTGACTTTTTTGGAGGAGGGGGCAGCATGGGGGGCTAGAGAGTGACCGTTAAAATGAAGCCAGTTTCAGCACCTGATTATTTCATTCTGTTACACAGTGAGAACAGAGCAGTGGGAGCCAGACACTTGTAAACTGAGCATAAAATACCACTTATTAAACAGTATTAAACATTTGGCCACAACAGCAATTTTGTTTGTTTACATGCAAAACACTCCCCCTCTCCACATCAGTTAAAACCTCTAGCAGATGATTACGCTGAAAGTAAGAGAGGGGAAAGCCGCTGGAGTTTAAATAAATTATTGAAAATTAGTAGTTTTCAAAAGAAAAAGATGCATTTTAGTCATGTACGATTAAGATAGCAGACATATAGGTGTATATATTCCTTTCTACACATTTTACCCTTCTTCAGTCACCGAGTTTTACTAATTTACATACCATTGGAGTTCAGTGTTGTATATAGTGCACTGCTAGTAACATGCAACTTTAGGTTTTACAACCAAGATCAATACAATGGACAAAACTAATGCTATAATCAAAGCAGAAATAAACAAATTATAGCAAGAGAAAAAAATGTTTATATATACACACACACAAGTGAAAATATGCTACTAAACACTAGGTATTTATTATGAAATATTTGCATGCAGAGCCCTCGGTGCATTATCATGCTATTTAAATTTGTCTTTGCTATTTAGATGCAAAGGAAGTAGATCCCAAAACGGACATACCATAAACACTGGTGCTACTGATCATTTCTTGCTGGCAGCACAAAAAGCTGAATTGGATTTTTCACAAGCAGGAATTCCAAAGGTTGCTTTTCATTAAAGCCACTTTTCCTCTCAGCTATCAAATGTCACTGCCTTGAAACGTGGGCCCTTTCGTCAGGTATTCATTTAACCTACATGCATATAATTAAGTGGGAAAGCAACATCAACAAAAAGGGGATCTCAGATCACAAGAGAAGAAAGAAAGGGGGGGAAAAAAAGCACATGACCAGGAATGCAAGTCCATGTCAATTTCACTCACTCCCATTGAAACTAACAAGAGCTCCAGGGAGGATAGTAATAGGATCAGTGGATTGTATATACCATTAAATTATACATCTTTCTCTCCCTTCCGAGGCAACAATACGCCCACCACGCTGTACCCCCTCCAAGATGATGTGCTTACATTTTACTGCAACAGCTCCTCTGACATATTCGTGTCCCCCCTCCAGCTAAGACACAGCAATTTAAACCTAACTTTTGTTTTGCGATATTATTTGCGCTTATTTGCTCAGAAGTTAGTTGCCTCAAAGTCCAGCCCCGCGTTACCTGCAGTTTATTATTTACAATGCAACTTAAAAATAAATCCAATTAGGAGGAGGAGGAGGAGGTGAGGAAGGAGCTTGCAATCGCGAACTCTTAATCTGCCTACTATTGTTGGCAATGATCAAGGAGGACAAACCATGCACCGCGATTGTATATTTGTACTTTCCAGACTATGATTAGGAAAGCAGACCGGAGTGTTTAGTATCGGAAAACGACTACGAATTAGGCAAAATATTTAGGGAATGAGCAGGCGATTAAAAATACGCGTCTCTCTCGGAGAGCTTTAAGATTAAATAAAATTTAAAACGATGGTAGGAAGACTAGGGGGGAAAAAATCCTCTTACCTGGAGATTTGGTACAAGAACCCGATAGGTTAGAGTAGCATCGATCCGATGTGTTTGCTGATGAATGGGGACTCGGGTTAAGTGAAGGTGCCTATGATTTGAAATCATTCCAAGTTTTTGAAGGGAAGACTGACTGCAGCCTCTGCCATGTTGGAATTTCAAACCCAAAACAGCTGCTTTGCAAGGAGCCAGCATGCCAGCAGCTGGACGCCTGCGCAGAGCGCCGCCGAGCCAAATTCAAATCACTTTCACGCGAAGAGGCAAAGATCAGTTTTCAAAGGGGGAGCGGCTCGGGGGGCGGGGGCGCTCCGCGGCCCTGCGCGCCTGGGATGCCGCTTCCCGCGGGGGGCGGCGGGGCGCCCGCGTCGTAGCCCCGCTGTCGCTCTCCGGGGCGGCGGGACGCGGGCAGCAGGTTTCGTCCGCGGCGGTGGTGGCGGTGTTCCCCCCGAGCACAGGCGGCGCTCCGCGGCGCGGAGTGGCTGGGGGAGGGCCGGGGCCTAGCGGCGGTCCGTGCCCACGGGGCAGACGGTCGGGGACCCGGCGGCCAAGAATGCCGCAGCCGACCCTGGCGGCCGCTCCGCACCTGCCCGCCTGGGGCGGGGGGACGTCCCGGCTCGGCCAGCGGCGGCCTGCGCGGCTGCCCTCGCCTGCCGGCTTCTGCGCCGCTTCCGCGGGCGGCCGGTGCCGGGGCTTATTGGCTGCCACCGCCTCCCGCCTGAGGAAAATGGCCGGGGTGGAAGTGCCCCGCGCGCCGGCGGGATTGTCCCGGCCCGGGCGGCGGTCAGCACTGCGCTGACGTTCCCCTTCCCCACGCTGCTCCCAGGCAGTCTCCGCAGCTACCCGCCGATGCCCGGACGCTAGCAACCGCGGAGCGGCATTCCCGGTAGCCGGCAATGCTGAGGGGCCCCGGCAGCCACACCTCCCTCTGCCCGCACTTCCCCAGACCCGGCGCGGCGGGGGATGGCAGGGAGCCAGCTACCCCGGCCCACAGCTGCTGGGGACTCCCCTTGCATAAGAGGGATTCCCCGGGGGGCTGTTAGACGGGCTTTACAGCCTCTTTATGCTGGCACGGAAGACATAAAGTGGTCACACAGCACAAACTGGGCCCTCCCTCTAATATACTGGTTATGCTGTCTCTTGTAAACGGGGCTTTTTTCGTCTCTCTCCAGCGTGGCCAACCCGCCGTTCCGTAGGCTCACGGGCACCTTGCCTCCTCCCTGCCATCCCTGAGCATGTCAGTGTGCCTGTGCCTGTTACCGCAGCTGTGGGGAGTGACAGCTTCCCACGAGATTCTACACTCCTGATTTTACACTTGATGTGACTGTTCACGGTTTTACCCTCTCTTCTACTGGGGGAGAAGTTATGCTGTCTGGATGCTGCTCCTGGGCTCTGGCTTAGCAGCTTCACTTCTCTTCCTGGTCCTGCTGAGGAGTTAAGGATGGCTTGGGGGTGTTGTTTATCAGTCTTGGATGTGGAAGAGATGGATTAAATTTTCTTAGTGAAAAAGGAAGGTGCACTCTGGAGGAAGTAAAAGATACCAGTCCATGGGGAGGTAGCATCTAGAGGAGTGGGAAGAGGCTGTTCTCAGCAATATAGTAGGCCTAAATAGAACTAGCTGCTAACAGAAGCTGCTGTGGATTATCAGCCGGTTCCTATCCTACTGGATACTGGAAAGGGAAAGAGAAGATAGGAAGGCCTGCCTGACTGATGTGCATGAAACGATTCAGTCAACCCAAAATGATTTTCACTAGCTAAAGACTCTTTTGGGAGGCCTGAACCTTGTCCAGGTGACAAAGCTGTGCCTAGGTATTGGAAGTAAAAGAACAAAGCAAAATGGCTAGACAAACTTGCACTTACTGAGGATGCGAAAGGCGTTCCTAGCTCACTTGGACAGCCACGGATAATGCTAACACAGCTACACAAGGAGAGTGTTGCTGGTGGGGTAATGAGGTGTCCTGAAGCAAGCAGCTGGTTCTAGAGCAGATTCAGCTTGCGCTAGAAAACCTGCTTTTGCTTTCCATTATGTTCCCACTAAAACAAAACATACATGTGAAAACACACTTTAACTGAATGTTGAGATACAGATTTAGACTAGCAACATACCTATAGCAACAAAAGTCTGTAGAAATCACTCTTGGCTGCTCAGAACAGCAAGCTGATGAGAAACCCCACCATAACACCTGCTGTGGCTCAGTCTGCAGTGTGTGCTTCTGACACCATTTCCCTCCCCTCAGCATTGAGTTGCCACAAGAAATGGGCCTTCAGCGTGGATCAGCTCATTACCTGTGCAGATAGCCACCTATTGTTGCTTCTACAAGCAGTCACGGGTATTGAGTGGCAGCTTTGGCAATAATGCAAGCAGACAACTGTTCTAAATGCAGTAACATGTCGGTAGTCTCTGGTGTTCGCTAATTTGGTCAAACTATACATATTGTGCATAGTGGCCTCTGATGCTGAAATATGCAACACAGCATATTGCCTCTGCTAGTGTTGCCAGCACCAAGCACTGGAAATAAGAAGTCACGATCCTAAGCTTGGTTTAAAAATCATATCATTAAACAGAAATTATTATTTTTGTCTTTGCTATTTTACACATCTGAATTTCTTTCTTTTTTTTTTTTTTATAGAACTATTGTCCTATTTTCTATCTTTTTCTATCAATTGAAAGATGAGTTTCTTGCACAATGACAGAACTCCAGGACTCGTAGCTGAAGGAAAACAATGGCAGCTATCGTAAAGTATTATTAGATGAGCATCAGTGCTTTTGAAATTTCTGACCAGTGAAGAATATATTTGTCGATCTTAGTATTGCGTTAACCTCAGTGTTTTCATTTTATATACCTATATTTTTCTTCCGTTCAGGTTTCTCATGCCACATTAAAATAGCCTGAGTTGAAACAGTAGCCATGCAGTATATGTTTGTATGGGTCTGCATTCATCTATGTGCAGAAGGTCAGCATAAGGCTTACATACCGTAATAAGTCCTTATTTTGAGGTCTGAATTAGGCTGAAGTGAAGGCCTTGTTCAGCTCATCCATACAGGGATGAATTCCACTCTTTGTTAAAATATAACCAAACAGTCCTGATCCTTTTGAATGGGAAATTCTCACAGAATTTCAAACTAGGAATGTTACTTTGAGGCTATTTCAACATCTAGTTGAAATGTTCACAATGAAATTCAAAACCACATGAAACCACATGCCTAGTTTAATTTTTTGCTACAAGCTCCAAACTCAGACCAGGCTCCTTTAAGTTTCACAGACCTCTTCAGCAAATCTAGATTAGTAACTTTCAAATCATTGGAATTGTGGGGGAAAAAAACACAGAAGAAACAAAATTTTTAAAATGTGAAAAACAAGAACATCTAACTGTGCTACTGCATCAGTTCTCCCAGAGATCCTGATGTGGTGCATGGTAGTCACTACTTAGTATATCTAGTAAAGGTTTTTAAGAGCTATAATAAGAACAACAGTGTTCTGTGAAGTAGCCTTCAGTGCCTCTACGTTAATTACATGGATTTCATCTGTAAATGAGAGCAAGTTTTCAAAGTGGCAGACAATGCCAGAGTTCTTTTAATGCTGACAGTTTGGCAGCATCTGTGCTTCCCTTGTGTCCTGTCAGTACAGACCTCCAGGGCAGAGCCTCCTGTCTGCCTTCCTCCCTGTGTGCTGGAGAATCCCTTCAGTCTCCTGCTCTCAGACCTCACATGGGATAACAGCAGCTGTAATTGCCTACTAGGATGTGCTGCGATAAGTGGCCTGCAAGTGCTCTTTTTTGGAGTTGTGGTCATTGGTGAATATATGGACTGTTTTTTCCTTCGTTAGGAGCACAACCTGTTTAAGAGCTCTGGCAAACTGAAATTTATACCACCCACATGCCCACTGAGCAGCTGAGGTGGCTCCAGATCCCACATGCTGGGACATTTCTGGATACATGTGACAGGACAGACTTTGACAGGTCTCCCTTATCAGGTAGAAAATGCTTCATTTCTCTCTCTGACTAGAGTGGTCAGTCACAGAAACCTCAGTCTCTTTAGCTAAAGGTTCACTTGCTGCTTTTTAGAATCTCTTTTTTGTGTATCAGTGTGAGTGCAATGGCTGCCTCATCTTGTTGGAACCAAGACTCCAAGAGGCAATGACACCTGTATGGGCTTTAAAATATTAATAAATACAGATCAGAAGTAATTGTCTCTTTCTTGCATACAGGCAACTAACATTAGTTGAATTAATGCCTTGAACAAGCCCCACAGCAAAGAATGGGACAATGGTAAAACACGAGGGGGAATGCATTCCAAATATGAATGTTACGTGTTGCTTCCAAGTCATTCCAAATATGAATGTTACGTGTTGCTTCCAAGTTCTTCCCAGGAGATTGCAAGGTATGAAATTTTCCCTTCTAGCCATACTGCTGTTCTGCACAGTTTGACTGAACAAGCCTTAGGCCAGTGACTAAGCCATGAACACATAATGTCTTCCTTGACTCCTTTAGCATGCTGCATGCTGGCTTAGGCACCAGGCACTACCTAATATCACAAAACATCATTTGACCACAGGCCATATTTAATAAAATTCCTGGCTGTATCAGAAAGAAAAATTTTATACAGAGTCCATCTGTCCATAGAGGCACTTTTTGCATCTTTGCTGTGCTAGTGTAAAAACTGGTAACTTTTACAACTTGTAAGTGCTTAGGGCTAGATCCTGCAGTTTTGAAGAGATAATATTTCCGATATTTTTGTTCTGTTGGTCCCCCTTCTATGGAATGGGGACTGGGTCGCCTTCATATCAGTGAGACTTCTAGCCAAACCCTTTCTTGCTCGTTCTCTACAATCTTACTGAATATTTGATGCTTTTGTCATCATAAAACTATTGGTGGTCTCTGAAGTCACTTCCATTTTCCATTTTAGTCCTAGAGGAGAAATTCTCCACAATATCCAGCAAAAATATTCATTTAGCAAGTGCTCTGTATAACAGAACAATATATAGATGTTTGTCACATAAACATCTGACAAGACCTATGCCTTCTGACATTTCTTGAATTTTGAGTGCTTAGTATTTTTACTTTGGTAGCAAGTGCATTTTTAATATGATTTCTCCATTTTTTTAAAGCAAACTTTAATATAGAAAGTCCCTCCTGGGGAACTGTAGGAAGGAGTTGAATGTTTTTAGGGGTTTTATTCTCCTTCTGTTATTTTTCACCATGTTATTCCTTAACTCTGTAAGAACCACAGTAATCCCTGTTATTTGCCTTAACAACTACATTAATAACATGTTCTTCTCATTTAAAGTAGCCTCTCCTCATCTGAATTAGAGGATGATTAGGTGCCCACATGAGGCCAGTAGGATTCAGAGACATTTGACAGTGACAATAGAACACCAAGGTACAGGAATCACAACTACAAACCCATTATTTCTTTTTTTCTAACTCTTAACACCTTTTTACCCTTAGAAGTAGTATCTTTGCCTTGGTGCCAGCATCTTTCTCATTCCTTCTCTGATTCCATATCTCAGTTGAACTTTTTTCCATTTACCCTGCTCTCCTGTACCAGTCTCACTCATAAGTCCTTGTCCTAAACCACTGTCATGTTTTATGAACCAAAGGTCATGACTTGTGCCTTTTTCCTGTACTAAAACATATTTTCCATTTCCCTGCCCTCCCACCCACCTACTTAATGGTGTTTCTTTTCTGCATTCCAGTCTTATTCCATGTTGTCTGGTGACTTTCAAGAAGGCCTAGATCTCATAGACACCTTTATTCTTGTAGTTAGTACCACTGGCAAATGAAAAGAGAAATCTGAGAGCAGTCATGCTCAGATATACAAGTCCCAGGAAAGAATACATCCACTGCAGACAGAATCTTTGAAGAAGCTATTATGCAAACAATTTTACAGAGGTTCAGATTTCTCCAGACTGAGGAAGATCTTCATAGGTTGGTGAAAAAGGAATATCCTTTCTGAAGTTCTGAGTCCCACTATAAGCAAGTAGTCAACAAAATATTTTTAAAAATTCTTAACCTGAGCAAAACATATTTTCCCTCAGTGCGTTCTGAGAAACAGATGACCATATCTGCTGAAAGTTTTGAAAGAACAGCCCAAGGCAGATATTTGGCATGAAAATTGCTGCCCAGTGGTTTGACAAAGTAACAGGCAACAGGAAAAAGGTCTCACAATGAAACCTTGATTCTAAATATCCTGTGAAAGAGCCTACAATTAATGATTGCTAGTAACAAAAGTGGATTTTACATAATGCTTAATACTTAATGGCTTAATTCAGTCAGTTCCTAGAAAGAAAATACCACTTTATATTGGATGGGGAGTGAAATAGTGAAAATTAAACAATAGTATGCTTACAAAATTGCAGTTTATTCCCACATGCTTTTTCAAAGAACTTTATATGTTCTTCTCAGAAACATTTTGTATCTCATCTCCAAATGTACATGATAAAATCTCTAATATATCTTACGTTGAATAGAATGAGCTTTGGAGTCAAAGGAAAGAAAAACATTTAGCAGAACACTGGAATTGCCCAAAATTGCACATATGCACAGAGAGAAGTTTACCTAATAGACTGCATGATGTAGGATCTGCATGTCTGATAAAATATCCACAGGGCTTTATTGCTGTTGCTTTAGGAACAGACTTTTACCTGCTTTTTTCTCTTTTGATGAGTAAAAGTTCCTTTACTCTTAGACAAATACCTTGCTCCAAGTAACACTCCTAAACCATGTTATCGATCTTCACAGTGTTTGTGACTCTTATTGTTTTAAACATTGTCGTTAGTATTGATGCGTCGTGATGAAGTCATGAAACAACGTTATAGTATCTGTGCAATTATCTTTAAAGCTTTTCATGCTCTAAAGATTTTCAAACAAGGGAAACATTTTTAACTATTCTTGCTAGGAATTCCTCTTTAGGAGTGTCATGTTTATGAGCCTTAATCAAATGTCCAAAATAATATACCTTTCCAGCATGCAAAAAGCACCAACCTATCAGAGAGGTATGCCTTGCATTTTTTAAGGACAAAAAGAAAAAATTATTTAAACTTCAAACATCTGTATTCAGATAATCTGAGCAACACAGGTGTTCTACATATGACATGCTTCCATTGTATAAAATACAGTCTGACTTAGGTGACAAAATAAATTAATACATTTGGGTTTGGTGTTTTTTAATGAGGGCATCCTACCCCTTTGCCTGTAATGTAATAACTAAATCTTGCCAACTTGTACTTTCTTATAACTTCCTTAGAAAGCTCAAATTTGCTAAGTGCACAGCATTGGCTGTAATCAACAAGGCACTTAAGTGTGTGCTTAATATTGTGCACACAAGTAATCATGTTATAGTAAACGGAACTTGAATGCTCAAAGTTAAGCACACACTTAAGTGCCTTGCTGGATCAGGGCCAGAGCATGACAACTTGCAGGTCATCCTTGCTGAACAGTAGGATCACAAACCTTAAATACCATGTAGAAACCTTCTCTCCACTTCAATAGCACCAAAGGAAAGGACAAAAATACAGTAGCACATAGCTGCTGCATTCTTTTCTTCTGTGATAAGTCACTAAACTGGCAGCAGTACTTATGATATAGAAAATTACCAATACAATAAATTTGCTTAATAAGTAACCATAAAATTACAATTTATTTTAAAGATTATCGTTTGTAATTCTATTCTCATAAGACCATTAGACATATGGGCCTTTTTAATTTAAAAGACCTGCTAACAGTTCTCACAAAAGAATTTATCCAAGACCTTTACTTTTAATTGATATAATTGCACAACTTAATCAGAATTAAACATCAGTACCATACAATATTATCGTGGGGGTCAACATAGCCCTTCAGTAGCCACACAGTGGATGCCATTAATACCAAAGTGTGTCTATGATTCTGATTTTGGGAATCTAATACTCTTAATTGGAAGTTTTTATTACATACTTTCTGCCAGTTATTAGGCCAAAGAAATGAGGAGGGAGGTTGTAGATGACATTTCTTCTTTATATGCAACTGAAAGGACAGAAAATAGTCTTAAGAATATTTTAAATTCAGTTGCAGCTTTTCAATCTAAAATGAAACTTTATACCCACTGTGCTACACAGTGTGTTATTTATTTTTCAGCTCTTTTGCAGGACCTGTTTCTATCTTCAATAATATGAAATTAATATATTTTAAAATCAGAAGCTACATTTTAGGTTTAATTTGCCAGTACTTTGATATAAGGACCTTCTATGTTTTTCTAACAGCTGTTTCTTCACAAAAATTAGCAAGTTGAAACAGCAAGTAAGGTAGCATTGACAAGTCTGATTTTCTACCTATCCACAAAATAGTTTTCACACCTTCCATGACTGTGAATTTCTTTCTTTCTCTTTTTGTTATCTTCTTATTATTAAGAACTGAAAAAATCCTTTATACTGGGAGTGTTTTTACTGGGGGAAGAGGATATCAAAGAACCAAAAGGCCTTTCCAAGACAATTCTGATCTACAGGAATGGAAATCTTGTATTAAGCCACTGAGTTTAACAGACATGTTCTAGGCTTACATAGATGAGATCTTACATTTATAAGTGAAATTAAATCAGTGTTTTCCTCTCTGACATTTACATGGCTGAAACCAGAATCATTTGCTGAATTAAATAAAGGCTAAATCATCCTTGGGAAGATTGGTATAATTCTGTTGAAGGCAGTGGAGCTGTCATAATTTACATTAGCTGGTGATCCAGGCAAAAGTGTATAAAAGTTTTCAGAGCAGGCTTCTTTCATTTAAAACTGCATTATGTTAGGCACACTGTTGGTGCTCAGAATTAATGTGCAAGTTGTTAATCTCGCTAGACCTGGATTTAAAATTAGACAATGCAATAATTAGTTTGGCACTATCATTCTGCTACCTAGAGGGTAATAATGTAGGTCATAAAATACCAGTGATCAGCACAACTTTTCATACAAAACAAAGAATCTGTAATGGAAGGGAGGAGAAGAGGGAGGAGAGAAATTCAGAAATGCGTTATCAGAGACCAAAGTGGGCTGTGAGGTACTGTTCCACCTCACAAGAGGTTCTGTTGCATATAGCTACTTGCGTTTCTCAGCTCCCAAGTGTGCAGATAATTCTGCAGGGTATAGCTGACTAAAAAATATCTACAAACTCTCTTTCTGTACATGTTTTATATTGGATATTCATTATTCTTCATGTCTTTATTATTTAAAAAATTAGGAAAATTATTTATTTTATATTAGTCTCCTTTTGTCTTTTGCTTGAAATAGAAGCATTGTGGAGAGTAAACAGTTTACAAACATACAGAAGTGCAAGACTATAGTATATGTATCTTGATTTGTTTTCTTGACAAATGACTACTGGCAACATCAATAATTCAAAGGGAGAAACAATGAAAATATAAAGGAATTGCATTTATATACTTCTTTTTGTCCTGTCAATCATTCTTGCTAGGCTTTTATAAGAACATAAAGAAAATTAGGAAATCATCAAACCTGAAAGCTAGTCTTGAACACCTGCTTACCTTTCGTACTATTTAAATGGTCAGGATCCTTAAATATGCACATTTTGAGGGTATCTCATACATACATCTCTCTATTAAGTAAACAATATTGCATTAGCTTTTGTGCAGTCAGGCTTCGTCAGTGTAAGATACACAGCAGAGTTCAGCAAAGATGAGAACAGATATACAGGTGTATGCTTCTGAAGTATCTCTGTATTAGGAAGTGCGTGTTCGATGTTATAGATGCATATATTCATAAATCATTTAAAGTTGTGCTTTTCATGTGATGTGAGGCACAGATACAAACTTGCTAATGATAATTATAGAACTGATGCTGATTTAGTCATTTCAAGAAAGCCATGGAGGCATAATTAGTGTCTGAATGGCCTCAATATTGCATTATTAGGAGGCTAGGGTGAAACTTGAAATGAGAACATCAAGGCTGATAAAAGAAAAGAAAACATGAAATACATACATAATTCATTCTGAGATATTATAAAGGTTTATAACCAGAAACAATAATTTGCAGAAAGCATCGCATGTACTGGAGCCAACTGCAATAATTTGGTCAACCTGTTTAAGATCAAATAGTATTCTTAGCTATTCTCAGTGGTATCTTTCTAATAAACTAGCAGCAAATAGACACTGTTTGCTTCTGGTCACTTTTAAAGAATGTTCAGTTTATCAGTGGGGACTTTAATCTCAAGCTTCATAGGGTACAAAAAGAACATTGATCCTACTGTTTTGTCCTCTAGGCCACGAGGCATGCACATTTTTACATTCATTTGTCATAAAACAAAACAAAAAAACCACAACATTTTGCCCTTTGAAAATACCAAATGCCAGCTTTTAAACAAAATAATTTTCCATCACATTTTTCCTTTTCTTTTAACTGTTCCATTATTCCATACACACACACCCCTCCCTTCCTTTTACCCCAGACTAATTTCCTCTCTCTGTTAATGCCTTTCTTCTATTTTAAGTACTAGTAAGAATTTAATGAAATTCCTTGTCTTAAACCCTTGCCAAATTAGCCACTGTTTAATGATTTGACGTGGTAGTTTGAATTAAGCAGAATTCTTTGCCACCCTCTTTCTAATTTTCTTTCTAGATAGGCTACTGAGCATACAAATAATGCTTTTTTACCTAAGTTGGACAAGGAATGTGTAATATCATCTGGGTTAGGCCAATCTGCAGATCCAAGAAGCTGGGCAAAACCCATCCTTTGTGTATCACTTACTGTAAATTTATCTTTTCTCCCTCATTTAAATACATTTATTATGTAAGAGAATTTTCAAATGTCATTGTTTTTTATGTACAGAAACAAGTTCATTTGTTATTTTTCTGTACTTATTTGAAAAAAAAGGCACTTGTTTTGCATTATTCTGAAGTTGTCACTATCAGAAACGTGTACAACAGCCTCCTTTCATAATCACTGGACCCCATAATCAAGGATCTATATCCAGGTCCCCATGAAGAATACCAAGATCTTGTCTTCTGCAGCCCTGGAGAGCCAGTTATTGTATATGGTGAGTGGCTTCTGCTCCAAAGCCCTGCTCAGCCCTTAGTTTAGTCCAGTGTTTTTCTTTTCTCCTTAACAGATTTTTATTGCCTTAGAATATGTGGGGGTTTTCCCCAATTTTTGTGTGATGCAGCTATGAAAAATTTTTTTTTTCTTGACCAAAACTGTAGAAAAGTCTTGAATTCTGCTTTTGCTTGCCACAATCTGAAAGAACCCTGCTGGTTAAGAACCTCATTAAAGGTTATGCAAGGAAGAGATGCATATCCTGCTTCTTGTCTCAAAACATAAAATGTCTTCATGAAGAAAGAAGTCAAGGATTCAGTGTTACTAAATGGTCTGTGGTTTGAATTTTAATGAGGGAGACATACACAAGTACAAATTTGTATCACCCTTTCATGTTCCATGGCTAACAAGTTTTAAATAAAATTTTCACTTAATTTAAGTAACATATAAAATTAGAAGTCCCATATCATCTTGAAAAAACTAGCTTTGGAGAAGACTTTTTGACAAGATAATATTAACAAACTTGAGACTATTGGGGTAAATCCCAAATGAGTCGACAAGTATGTTCATTCTTTCAGCTCATCTTTTTATGAATAGCATAGCTCCTTTCATCACAGCCTCCTATGCCTCATTGAGTTTGTTTTGAAAGTCTGAAGTTTATACAGGATAAAAGAATTTTACAGTCATGAGTGATAAGGATGATTGAGAAAGATCAGATTGTGGCAGACAGGATTTGTTCCAGAAAAAAACAGAGCTCAATACTTGTCATTGTCTTTACACATTCAGCACTACAGACAATCCAGCTTCCCTTTCTCTTTTTTCCCCTAGTTATTACCAATAATCTTTAATTTTACAGGAGGCACAAATAGCCACAGAAGCAAACACAATGAATGGTTGGTTGACTATTTCTAAAAATCAGCCAGCTAAATAACTAGCTGGTTATCTAGTAGTTAAGGCACTCACTTTCATTTTCATAACTTCTGACATATTTATAATTATAATATTATAAATATTTGGTGCAATCTTAACAACATTTATAGTAATTTTTGCAATATAAATAGCAGATACTGCAATATAACATGCTTTAAAAGATACCTGCTGGATTGTATTTTAAAATAAATTGTGAGGAAAAAGCTAAGTTCTAAAACTGGAGGTGAGAGTGAGGTCCCTTTCATAATCTTGGTCTTGATAGTATTTATGAATTGTGAAGATATTTTACTCTTTCATCATCCATCATATTTCCAGTAAGTTGAACTACTCTCTGCAAGCTCCAACCCAGGAACGATGGTCTCTGATGCAAGCCAGCCAAGTGTGCTTCCCCCAGATAAAACTGAAACCCATGGAAACATCTGGACAAATGAAGACTCACCCTGTATAGCACAAGATCATGTTAGGAAACATTCAAATAAATTGGACATAAGTCCATAGGACCTGATGGAATTCCCCCATGATTTCTGAAGGAGCTGGCTGGTGTCATTGTGAGGCCATTCTCAATTATCTTAGAAAGGTAATACTGACCAAGTGAGGCTCCTGAGGATTAGAAGAAAGCAAATATAACATATATTCAAGGGGGATTTAGGGAGCTATGGGACCGTCAACCTCACCTTGGTCCTTGGGAAAATGATGGAGCAAATAATCCCAGAAACCATTTCCAGGCACATTAAGAACAAGGTGATTTAAACAGAGCGTATTTGCAAACAAGATGTCATGCCTGACAAACTTTGTAACATTCTATGATGAAATGACTAGCTCAGTGGATGATGAAAGGGTAATACGTACTGTTTATCATAGCTTTAGGGTGATGGAATAAAGTGTAACCGCAGCAAACCTGAAAAGGATAAAAAAACTGGGAGGATACTCCTGACACACCAAATGCTTGTGCTGTCATTCAGAGGGACCTCAACAGGCTGGGGAAATGGACCAATAGGAACCCCAAGAAGTTCAACAAAGGGAAATGCAAAGTCCTGCATCTGTGAAGGTATGATCACATGTAGCACTATGTTCTACAGGGGCCAACCAGCTGGAAAGCAGCTCTGCAGAAAAGGATTTGGGAGGTCCTGGTGGACAATAAGTCGAACGTGAGCCAGCAATATGCCATCATGGCAAAGAACACACACAGCATTCCAGGATGCATTAGGAAGAGTGTTGCCAGCATTCTAAGAGAGGTGATCCTTCACCTCTGCTCATCCTTGGTAAGAAACATTTGCAATGTTGGGTCAATGCCTGGCCTTTGTAGTACAAGAAAGATACAGACTTAATGAAGCTAGTCTAGGAAATGGCCAAGAAGGTGATTAAGGCAATGGTGCATATTTCATATGAGGAGAGGTTAAGAGATCTGGGAGTGTTCAGCCTGGAAAAAAGAATACTGGTGGGGGTTTTATCAGTCTGTATAAATACCTTTATACAGAGCAAAAACAATGGTATTTGGTGGAAGGACAAGAGGCAATGGGCACAAACACACACAGCACATTTCATTTAAACATAAACCCTCAGTTTTTTACTGTGAGGATATTTAAACACTGAAGCAGGTTGTACAGAGAGGCTGCAGAATCTTCATCCTTGGACACACTCAAAACCCAGCTTGATATGGTCCTTAGTAACCAGCTTTAGCTGACCACCCTTTGAACAAAGAGGTTGGACTAGATAATCTCCAGAGGTGTCTTCCAACCTCAATCAGTCTAAGTTTGGCCAGAAATTACCAAATTAGGGCCCAGATTGCTGTCCAGGTATGAATGTCTATACATGTGCATCCTGGTTTAAGGGAGCATGTAATCACAACTTCAGCTCAGTTTGGCACTACATTTGACATTCTCAAAATACATCTGATATTACTGAAGAACACAACTTTCTTTGTTTTCTTGGCAAGTAAGGCCTGTGATTAGCAAGGGTACATGGGTGAGGGAGAGTGTATTGCAGCCATCCACTTTCCCAGTATTCCCTTGAGGAAGCATATGGGGATGTACACAAGCACAACTGCAGCCAGGGTGAATTTTCTTATTTAATATAATAGCTCAACTGAGTGTGGAAGGCAGATTCATGACCTTTCATGCCACGGAAGTGTGCATATACTGCAATTTCTTCTGAATAAGATTGCTAATGTTTCAAAGTGCTATAAGGGTCTTTACTTCTCCCTTACAATTTTATTGACATTTTTCTCCTAGTTTTCATTTGTGCTATGGTATAAATTTTACACTAAATCATTTACGTTTGCTCTGGAGAGACTGCAATGCTGCTCCTAGGCACATTGCCATGATTGAATCCACAAGTGAGCACTTTGTATATTCTTAAAAACCTTATAACCTAGTACAGAACATGTAACAGAGCTCTTGGCCGGTGCACTGCTCTTAAACGCATTTGCCTAGGGGTATAAAATCAAAATAGTTATTTGTATTATGATGCAACTGTAGACAAAATCACATAATAGATACAACTTTTTGCTTTGAAGCCTATCATTTTTTTTCCCTAATAATTTCTGTGTGGACAGGGGGAGGGAATTTGTGCATGGAGAAAATTTAATGTTTGCTCAAATTATATGTTCAGATTTCAGGACCAAATAATCTGCTGTATCTTTACAAAACTTAAATGATACTACTTTGCATCACGTAAGTATCCACTTCTACAGACCTTCCAAAGACTTTTGACTTCTTAGTTTTTTGGAAAGGTTTGAAATAAATTCTTAATGTCGAATTCTGCTTGTGTCTAATTCCATGGAACAGGGACCTGAGTACATAACCTGTGCACAGCTTGCCAACATACCCGTAACTCTGGCATTGTTTTGATTCAAGAATGAAAAACTGCACAAAATTGCATGAATATTATAGCAGAAAAGTTGGTTTAAACGAGTTTGATATGGTAAATCAATTTACTGCCTAGTATGACATATTAGTTGTCTTTTTACCACTAAGTGTTCCCTCAGGAAATTGTAACAAGAGATGTAGAGGTGCCCAATACAGTTGCCTTTGAGTTTTATTGTATCAGATGTGTGCTTGTAAGAAATAACTAAGTTTTAGTGACTCACGAGTTGCTCGTTATGAGCAAGTAACTTGTTTCTGTGACACAGTAAACTGATGCTATCAAAACGTGTAAGATTAATTATGCCCTGCACATACTTGAAAATGCCATTCAGTGTACTGTCTTTCATATTTTCAGCCTAAGAACAATGCATACGATATTGATCAGAAAAAGCATCATTTCACTGTAATGTTACTGCTAATGAACCAGCACTCCAGAACAGATACGCAGGTTATGTGGCAAAGATCATAACCACCTAACATCAGGTACAAGGCCTTGTGGTCACAGATGTGAAGAACTCTGTGTAAGTTTTATGCCTATTAATCTGCAAGAAAGTGAAGGACTGTAATTCTATTGAGTGCAAGATGTCACTATAATAAACCACAGGCTATCCACAGAAACTAGAGCCAATAGTAACTACCCCTGTAGCTCAAATGAAGAAAATTCCTTGAGAAACCTACAGTGCAACTGCTGTGCTGACTGGGACAGCTGAAGCCTATGAGCCTTCTGATAATGACAGTACTGCAGTGCAGGATGAAACTGGCCACTTAGCTGAGACATCAGGTATAGAAGCAGATGAACTCCTAGGAAGAAGGGCATTTCTCTTCATTAAAATTTAAAATGGCTCCTCATTTGCTTTTGTACTTCTACAGAATGAAACTAAGACCTTGTTGGGAAAATCATGATTAGGAGAGAAAATTATTTTCTAACTCTAGGTAATTGTAGTGCTATAATAGCTCAATAAAAACGTAACTGAAAGTGACATACTTCCATATTTTGCTACAGAAAAGTTTTATCAAAAATTCCCAGTCAGCTCTGTGACTCATTAAGTTCTTATATTAATAATGAGAAATGGAACTACTCAGAAACCTGGTGACATGAGAGGGTTAGTTTTAAGAAAACACCCTTTAAAGCACCCCCACGAGCACTGTGGTAGCTCTTAGCAACCATAACAGCACAGGGCCAGCAAATCCATTCCAGGTATTACAGATATCTCCAACCATTCTTTCTCATCAACAAAGTCACAAAAGAAACATAGAAAATTCACACATGAAGGGACCTCTGGAGGTCTCTAGCTCAATCCCCTGCCCAAAGCAGGCTCAGCTATGAGGTCAGACCAGATTGCTCAGCATGTTTCTCAGTCTTGTCTTGAAATCCCCCGTTAGCAGAGACTGTAAAGCCTTTGTAGCAACCTGTTAGTGTCTGGCTGTGCTTATGGTGAACCTTTCTCCTCCTGTTCAGCTTAAAACTCTTGATTTTATTTATGGCTGTGAAAGACACCTACAACATAATAAATAAATAAACAATATTAAAAAAAACCAAAACCCAGACCAAAATACATTTTATTTGTTGACCTGACTTTCTATAAAGGACTTTTTGTTTAGGAGTTGATTTAAATATGTATGGTGGAACATGCTCATAAAAATACAAGCTAATCCATAATATGAGTGAATGTCTCAGTACGCAGCTATTTTTAATTAATCTCAAGAACTGCAGTTTTGATGGTTTCCACTTAGTCCCTATTTGTTCAAATCAGAAAACCATGGTTGACAGACTGTGCTCAAAAGATGCCCAAAACTGGAATAACGTGGAGTACTGAGATCAGGAGTGAGATTCATTGGCAAGGATGTGTGTGGGAAACTTGCACAGCATCTGCCTGCGTTATGCCTTTTTTTCAAGTCAATGCTATTCAGCTCTTGCTTTTTGAGCATCATATTTGCTCAGAAATAAGACTTCAAGAAACAGACACTTGTTAATTCATTGCTTGCCAGTCCTTGATAATTCCTGCTGGTAATTCATGAGGCCAGTTACTGGTTTATAAAAGTAAGATGGTCTTGGAGAAAGGCTAGGAATTAGACCAATTCATCATGTTGGGCTAAATCTGAAGATCTTTACTGAATTCTTAAGCAAACCACTTGCATAAAGGATTGAGAAGTTGTCAAATTTTTTATCTGCCATGTTACAGCAAATTCCTATTTTCATTTCTCTTTTGAATGTAACCCTCTGGTTATATTCAGTAGCTAATTTCTACACACAGACAGACAAAAAAAGCCCACCCCAAAACAAATTCACAAATAAATGTTGAAGCACCAAACAACAACTAAAAAACTGTGAGTGACTTTGTCCTGATATATACTCCATGGACAAACACAGATTCAATATCATCACTTCCCTGGAACAACTACCTCATCAAATCATAGTTTCATAATTTGAACTTGAAGTGACTTTATGAGAAGTACAAGCTCTGATGACCAATCAGACACAATACAGAGGCACAGAAAGACTAGAATATGTTAAGGGAATTCAGCCTTAATTTTTTACTAAGACAAGGAAAGGAGGAAGGCTTTGAAGAAATCTGGAAGCACTAGAAAGTATTCTCTTACTGGCTGGTGGAAAGAAGAAAGCAAAAGGGATGTTATTGTGGGTTTATATAAAGTGCATAGCCATAAAGGTAGCTAGGACAACAAATCACAAAGAAAGATGTTAGAGGGAAAGTCCAAGCGGAGAAAAGCAACGAAAGCGGGAAAGATAATAATGAGGAATTACTAAGCCATATCTGGAACTTGTTGGAACATTGACCAATGATGACTGTAGAGAAGGGATGGACCCATGGACCCTCTCACTGCAGGCGTCCAGGTGCCCTGTGCTGGAAGGCCATGTAGAGGGTTGGGGGGAACAAGCCATCAGGTGCTGGACAATGCCTAGAATCCATGCAATGACAAGTCGTCAAAGGTGTGTGTAAGAGGTAGACAACAGCTCCATGTTAACATGTTAAAAATCCTAACGACAGTACAGTTGGAGAAAATTGACAAATTCATGTATCCTATTTGCCTCCCCTTATTCAAAAGTTGAATTGGTTGGTGATTGCTGTAAGGAAGCTTCTAATCATATTTCTCTGTTGTCATCTCCAAGCTGTGCATTCTTATAGAATCAAATAGTATCTCATAGGGTGAATGCCTGAATTTCAGCTGGTCTGTCATGACAACCTTCTCCTGGATCAGTTTTTATTTTAAAATTGAAGCTGGCGATGTACATTACTGCTGATGTATAAATTTATGCATTGATTTCTTTGATTTCTCTGACCTAATATACCATATTTTTCCCCCAGCAAATTTACTAAAAACACTCCAATGACTTGTTAAGGCTTTATATTTATGTCAGCCTGACAAGTCACTTTGTAATCCATGTTATGCAGGAGCCCAGGCTATGGATCAAAAGGAAATTACAATGCAAATTATTTTTGGTTAACCACTACCCCTTGAGACATCTGATTCTGATATTTTGTTGAGAGATCTATAGTTACCAGGAACATAGAATACCTCTAGAGTTGTTCCATTCCTCCTCATCTGCAAAAGCTCAGAAGATAATGAGAAGTCATTGGTCCCTTATACAAAGATACCTCAGGGACTGATGCTACTCCTCTTGCTTAGTGTGTGAGAAAAAATCTAAAGGCTTAGAGAGGAGACATGTCTGCAACATATTCTCCTGAGAAATCACTTCTCTTCCTGTGTTAAACTGCCAGCTTTGGTTGAGGGGCTGTGCTTGAGCTCGTTGAGTATGACAGAATGGCTTAGCCAGCAGAGTTTTGTCTGTAAGAGGAATTTGGCTTGAAAATTCAGTCTGCCAGGTCCATCAAATCCCTATTGCCTTTGGGAATAGAACTATTCTCCAAAGAATTTTACATATATTTGGGGAAATTATGTCAGGGAACTGAGACCTTCATGAGGGCATAAACCTCTACCGTATGAATTTATTATGCAAACCCAAAAAAATGTACCCTTTTATTGCAAAAAAGTCAAAGGGCTCATTTTGGTATCAAATACATGATACTGGCCTATAGTTAAATGATGTGAATTGAGCATACGTTGACCAAGTAAAATGATAATAATTCAATTTGTTTTGGGGATCGTTGGCATACATAATAACTTGTCTCACTCATTGCCAATGGTATCTTTCAAAAGATACCTTGGGAGTCTTCAGACAAACAGAGAGAGGATATCTGTGAATGCTTTCAGACTTACAGCACCAAGAATAATAGCAAATTACTCACTGAATAGAGAGAAAAAAAAATTACCATTTCCTCCACAAGGAAGGAAAGTGGGAATATTTAGTATTTTTAGTGAGTTTTAGTGTTTTTCCCATTTTTGTAAGAAGAATATGTAGATTAAAGTGATGATGTTTCCTACTTTTTTTTCTATTTCAGAGGCCTTTCCAGAAAAGTGGTACTCTCTCTGTTCCCAGAGTAACACTAGAGTTCTTCACAAGTTGCAGTTGAAAAGGCATACCTCATGTCCAATCAAATCTGCATATTTAATTACTTGAAATCTTCCCAATCACTACCTGGAAAACAGCAGTTTGAGGAGACATTGCCCTTTTTTGCTCTAAGCTTGCAAGAGGAGTTTGGGAGATAGATGGTCATGTTTGGACACCAGGCTACAGTGATGCCCTTCTCTACTGCTCCCTGAAGTTTGCTTCAGTGGGAATTTTGCTTTTTTAATATCTAGGCCCTGAAACAGGCCCTAGTAAAGCAGGAGCTAGGGTTTGGTGGGTTTTCCCCCCATCCTCAGTTATTGCTTAATTTTCCTGTGTGCTAGCTAATTTTTAATAAGATTTTGCGAGAAGAGCAAGATTATTTGTTCCATGATGAAAATTAACTCCAAAATGCTCCATTCCCAGCATATTATTTCTTTGCTTGTGCTTGTTTTCATCTTCCAGTTTCCCTTTGCATTGCAGTTGAAGCAATGACGTTAAACTCTTACTCTCTGGAATTGTTCTTAAAATAGGTTTATCCTAAAATACAAAAGAAGTTTTTATTTCCCTTGAGTGAAAGCAGAGGAATGATGTTCTGGTGATACCCCTTTTCTATGCCGAACAGTAAACCTTTACATTTTATATAGAATCTAATGAGAAGTTCCACAACTTTCCTTAACCTTATTAGGAAAATCAATAATTATTTTTTAATGTAACCATTCTTCTGAAACAACATTCTTCTGCACAAGAAGATAACAGAACTCTATGGAATTACAATAGCAACACGGTAGAAGTGAAAAAATACTCCAGTGTTTAGTTTTTCTTGTGAAGGCTCTACTTCCTTAGAATGATGTGCAAAATGGCAACAAACAAACAAGCAAATAAACTCACCAGCAGTAACATCCTTTGAGTCACAGCCCAAACCAAAATCATGACCACTTTATACCATCAAAGAAAATTCCTCATCTATTACACTGAGTTGCTAGTATATAATACCAGATGGTTTTATTTCATTAAGCTCTAGATGGAGAAGAAACTCCTCTACTCTCCTGTTACAGCAGGAGAGTCTCTCTGTTGGGTCTGCAGCATTTGAGTTTTATTGTCAGATTTCCATTCATCGTCACCCCAAACTTGTGTAATAGAGGGATGATTTGACAGTATTTGGACTACTTTTTTCTTATCTTTGGTTGCATTAATTCACAGCTCCATGACTTACATTCTTTGTTTATTGTGTTTCAGTCTGCTACCTGTCTGAGAATAGCAGCTAGTAAAGCTTGACTGAAACATAAGTCTTTAGGGGCATCTATTTACTAAGAAGGTATAGGTTTTGTGGATATATCAAAGCAGGAGATGGCATAATTTCCTCTTTATTCCAGTATTCCTTCTTTCTTCAGAACAAGGTAATTTCTGCATCAGCTAGCAACAGTTGTCATAGGACTTAGTATCTTCTAAAATATATCATGCTAATTCCACTAATTTTACTAGCTACTAGTTAGCTAGCTAGACAAAAGGTCACGTAAGTTACTTCAATTAGGAGGAAAAACTGGTGAGGGGAGCACATATGTCTGATGTTAAGATCTTTGTATACAAGGAAGAAGAAAATCTTGCCCCTTGTTAGAAGTGAAGTACTACACAGAACAAAATGAGAGTACACAGACAGGCAACATTATGCAGACTAGGACAAAGTGAATATGCACCCTGATCTATCTTACAATAACTTTGCTCATATAGCTGTGTTCTCAGTAGCACCTTAAAACCAATTGTACCTTTCACAAGTTAGTCAGCTACTTGAATCACATGCTGTATTTATGAGATTAAAAAGCTCATTTAGAATTCAATGCCATGATTATGAGCGAAGGAAACAAAACCATTCCCATCCTTGCTATGTAACCACAGACTCACAGTTTGAAAATTAAAATTTGGTAGGTTTTCTTTCCTCCCTTAAAACCATTAAAAGGTAATGTCTTCATTAAAAGGTAAGGCTTCAGGCCTAGCTGCCACTGAGCCTCACACAGCCTGTCACACAACTGCCTCACCCCAGTAGGAAGGAAAAACTGGGAACAAAATGTAAAACCCCATGGGCTGAGATAAAGAGAGTTCACTATAACAATACAAAGAGTGAATGAACAAGTGAAATAGCAACAACAACAGCAAAAAAAGGTAATATCTAAACCAACTAATACAAAACATGACTCACTCACCCAATGCAGCCAATACTTTGCTGCCCACACCAAAGAACCACCACTGCTGCTGTGCATAGCCCCCTTTTATATAGTAGACATGATGCTTATGGTGGCAAATATCCCACTGGCTGGTTCAGTTGTCTGTCACAGGCATGGCACTTCCCAGCTTCTAGTGAACAGAATTAACCCTATCCTACCAAACCCAGGACAGGGAAAAAGAAAACTGAATTTTTGTTTTGAAGAGAGACTGAGATCCCTGGGGCTTTTTAGTCTTGAGAAGACTGAGAGGGGATCTCATCAGTGTGTATAAATATCTGAGCGGTGGGTGTCAAGTGAAGGGTGCCAGGCTCTTTTCAGTGGTGCACAGTGATAAGACAAGGAACAATGGGTTCAGACTAGAAGATTTCACCTCAACATGAGAAGAAACTTCTTTACAGTGAGGGTGACAGAGCACTGGAACAGGCTGCCCAGAGAAGTTGTGGAGTCTCCTTCTCTGGAGACTTTCAAAACCCACCTGGATGCATTCCTGTGCAGACGACCCTAAGTGATCTTGCTGTGGCAGGCAGGTTGGACCCGATGATCTCTTGAAGTCCCTTCCAATCTCTAATGTACTGTGATACTGTGATATTCTACTTTCTTGTCACACCTCAGGAGTTTTGTATTCCTTCCAAAAAAAGTGTCAAAGAAGTCAAGAAAAGCATTTTGCATGAGAAGCAGGCCTTCTCTGTCATGCATTGTGGTCCAGGCTGGAAGGGACCTTCAAAGGTTATCTAGTCTGACCTCCCTGCAATCAGCAGGGACATCCCCAACTAGACCAGGCTGCCCAGGGCCTTGCCAAGTCTTACCTTGAATATCTCCAGGGAAGGGGCCTCAACCACCTCCCTGGGCAACCTGTTCCAGTGTTCCACCATCCTCATAGTGAAGAACTTGTTCCTGGTATCCAATCTAAATCTGCCCTTCTCTATTTTGAAGCCATTGCCCTTCATCCTGTCACCTCAAGCCCTTGTAAACAGTCTCTCCCCATCCTTCCTGGAGGCCCCCTTCAGGTACTGGAAGGCTGCTATCAGGTCTCCCCAGAGCCTCCTCTTCTCCAGGCTGAGCACCCCCAGCTCCCTCAGCCTTTCTTCGTAGCAGATGTGCTCCAACCCCCTGATCATTTTTGTGGCCCTCCTCTGGACCCACTCCATCAGGTCCACGTCCTTCCTAAATTGAGGGCTCCAGACCTGTACACAGTATTCCTGGTGAGGTCTCACCAGAGCAAAGTGGCAGAATCACCTCTCTGGATCTGCTGGCAGTGCATCTTTTGATGCAGCCCAGGATGATGGAAACCTCAACAATTTATCAGCAGTATGGAATTTCTGGTGGTTTATTTAGTTTGACTGATTCCAGTACGTTGTTACTATGAATATAGTTGCTATGGAAGGAATGCTTTAGTGCTGTCTTATAAAGGGGTCATGATTTTGCAACATTTCAAATAACACTGATAGCTTAATGTCTGCAAACACTACAACATTTAACATTTGCTATGAACAGGGAGGATCATAATTTATCATTCAGAAATTACGTTAAAAATTATGATAAAATGTGAGCATATGCTTACATATTCATGAAAATAATATATAATAAAGTTATTTTTACAATGTCAATTGGTAATAAGAAGGTAATCAAAGGCACATTCAGAGCTTAAAAAAATTAAATGCTATTTCCGTACTTCAAAGTAAGATTTTGAAGTAGGCCAACTCTTCTTTTTCAAAGCAATGAAAATATTTTCAGTTACTATCCACCAGAACATCATTAAACCACACTGAATTGTTTTCCTCTCTCAAACTCAAAAAAAAAAAAAAAAAAAAAAGCCTCCAGAGCAGGAGCTTTCCATCTCATTTGTGATTGAGTTCCTTAATGCAGTATTTGGCTCTAACAAAGATCAAACATAAGCAATGGTTTAAAAACTAAGCAGGTCGTGGGCTAAAAGTTTATGAAAACATGATCCAGTAGAGACAACTGATGATAAGACTAAAAAGTATTATGTCCCCATTATGATGTTTTCTACAAACTATTTATATGCTTCAATCTCTTAATTAGCATTTTACTCATTCTCAAATTACAGCCACCAAGAGAAGACTTGTATGAGATGAATGTTCCCTAATGATTCAGGGATACTTTAATCCTGAGCAAAAATGTAGCATGACAGAGAAGCCAGAGGCAGTGCAAGACACCACTGGAAAGAGGATTGATGGCCACATTACGCTTCATTTATGCTGGGTGGACATAGCTGTTTAGAATACAGTCTCCAAGCCAATGTTAGGAGGTCAGTTTGCATCCTTGCAAACAGCATTTAAATTTGTTAAATCCTTTGCTATCTGAGTGCCAATCCCTAGTATTTTTAATGAAACGGCATAGCTCGTTCAGGAGCTGTTAATATCTCGCTGGCAAGAAGCAAAATTCAATGAAAGTGAATATTTTAGCATTTCCTTTGTGCTTTATACCAGTTAGTTCTCAAAATCATGAGTGTTATTTTTCCTTGCACCCTTCTGTTGACTACAAAAAGGGAGTTTCACTTCATGTAGGGATTTTTATTCCTCTTAAACAGTAAAGAAGAGCAGGTCTTTCAGAACTGTTAGGTTAATACCAAGAGAGACAAGGAATTAACTCTTTGCAACCAATAAGCTTGTAACTTTGCAATTAATATTTGAAAATGAGTTATAAAGGTCACATTCCTCCTGTAGTTATTTCTCAGGCTGGAATATAAAGCATCGTACACAAGCAATTTGATCAGCATAGCCCTGGCAAGTGTTCCTAGTTCTCTTAAAATTCATCCCTTTGTGTCTTAATCTGCAGCAAAAGGGCAGTCTGTCCTGGCAGCACACATGCATTCCACGATTTTTAAAAAGAACTTTTTCACAGCTGCCTTGACGTTTGCATTCCACATGCCAGCAATGTCTTCACTAAGTGTGTGAGTAGAGTAACAATACGTATACAATGCAGTATGTCACTTAGTAATGTATCATGGTGTAAAAGAAGATTAATGACATCATCCAGGTAAGGGACAGGATTTGCCTAATATGAGAAATGCAATCATTTAAAAACACAGAAAGAAGAAGAGTGATGATGAAATCTGAGCAGGAAGCATGTAAAGGACAAGAAGTCCATTACAGGTGTCCCTGTTTAGGAATGTCTGCCACTGATTTTGACTTCTAACTATAATGGAGAAAAACAGTAGCAGAAAACTGGTGACTTGGCAGACACATGCTGCAGACTACCACTGAGGTTTTTCTATTCTTCAGCAAACGAAATTCAAAACAGTTGTATTTTATTGATCACATTGTAAACAAATTAGAAGTAGTAATGCAATGACTGACAGTTTGCTCCACAGTAAGACTATGCTTACAATTATTAGTTTATCACCATATAACCTAGGAGTGTTAGTCACAGAGCAGGGGTTCATTGTGATAGGGGTTGCACAAACACAGAACAAAAAGGTGATCCCTGAATGAATGTCCTTTAATCTAAGGACTAAACAAAAGGCAATGGAAGGATACAAACTTAAGGAGAATTCTGACATTATACTGCCAAGCAGGTGAGTAGTTTAGATTAACAAAGGAACAAGAAAGGACCAAAGAATCATCTGGATACAATTGGGAGTGCAGGTTAGATCAGCACTGCCATTATTTCATTGTTATTTTCTATGATTATTATTAAAGAAACTTTCATGTTTCTCAACTACTATCAAACTACAGTAAAACACCTGTACTTAAATTCAAAATGTTTGCTGTATAGTGCCACTGGATCCATCAGCATAAATCTAAAAATTAACTATAGCTGGCAAAACAGAGCAGAGACAGCTTCCCAGAAACATAAGTTTAGCAAATGGAACATCATCACATCACCCAACCTTCCAAAACTGGCAAAAACTCAGTTCCAGTTAAAAACTGCTGGTATTGAAATATATTATTAAAAATGAGGTGCAGGGAGACAAAGCAAACCTAAAAAGAGATCCATCCTCTTCACTTTGCCATCACAACCTGCTTCAGGATGGACATTTGGTTATGGAATTCAGCTACCATTTATAACATAACACTAGTTGAAAAGTAAAATCATGGTCAAAGCTCAATCAAGCCCACTGAAATCATAGTTTGTATACAGTTATGCAACCTTCAGATGAAGAATTTTCCCTTTCTCTCTCTTTCATGCACATACATTTTGCTTTCAACAGTGTCTAAAGTACATTTTCCAGGGCTATTTGACTTACAACTTAGCCAGACTACACTGATAGCACTTATTTTCTTGGAAAGCGTGTTTTCTGGGCACTGAAGAGCACAGTTTTGCTGAGTGCAGGGCCCAGCACTGGGAGGTGCAGGGGGGGGGGGTGAGGGGGGGGTGGAAATCAAAATTTGCCACTTATTTAGCTAAATGTCCTTGATGCTTTGTGCAGACAAAAATACTCTCCCCTTGACCCTGCCAAGTCCATTAACTTTAGGAGAGCAGTTCTGCAGTTGCTGGTCTCCCATGGTGCCCTTTTCACAGCAACATGATAAGCTCTCAATATACAATGAGTTATTCTTTGTAGAATAATGTAGGATATATGGTAGCTTTTTACCTTCCTACCCCTCTGGGATTCCCAAGATTTGTATACTGTGTGTCTTCCTTATCTATTTTTCTAAGAGTTCCACCTAGAATTTAAGAATTTATGAATTCATTATCTTTCGCAGGCTCGTCAATAGATAAGAATTGCACTTTAACTTCCCTTCACAGTTTTTTTTATTGTCAAGACAGTTCAAGTTACTTGTTGCTCCAGGCTGTCTGTTAATTTGTTCATTCTTCCAGTGTTGGTATGCTTTACTTATCCATGGGCATAAAGCATACAGTGTTCCCGGTAACAGGAGGCTTTTTAATTTAATCTGTAGAGAGACTAAATGAAGGCAGACAACAGAGCCACGGCTTTACAGAAAACGTAGCCAAACTGCCTGCATGGCTTAACAACTTTAAAGAAGACTTTCAAATTCTTGTCCCAATCTGTTAGAATTAGAATATTAACACAAACACAGTATAATTTGGGGGAGATATTCTTTTCATGCTATCCTAATCTGGAACAAAAAGTGGATCATTTAAAATGCTTTATAAGGAGGTACTGCTATGGTTTTCACTAGCAGCAATCTAGAAATGGGAGGTTCAATACTGAGGTGAAGCAGTCTCTTCACATCATTTTTCCTGAATTATTCCTTTTCAGAGTTCGGAAGCTCTTTCAAAATCTCCCAGTTCCTTTATTTACATTCTCCTTTTCCCCTTTCTTCTGCTGAATATTTCTGTGAAATCTTGTCAGCTCTGTTGGGCCACATATGCAAATGATCTGGACTGCACCATTATGTATCTTCCTGGTTTTTTGTAAGTATAAGCACTACAAATCAGACAAATATATGACAGACTAGTTAGTCACTGTGTCACTGTTTCACATTTCCCTTTCTGGTCAAGATCCAGAATATATGATTGTGTTCTGTTATTTGACATCAATTTGTCGGAAAGCAGTTCCCTGCAGTTTCAACACTTCTCAAGTTAGGACATATCTAACCATAATTTAACCAGCTCACTTAAGGAAAGCCACATTAAAATGCTCCTTAGATTAATCTGTACAGACTCTTTTCCATATGTTCCTTAAATATGACAGTAGGATTGAATTTAAAATGTCAACACATTTCACGTTAATGAAGTTTTTAAAAAGCTTATTTTAGTATATTTGGATTTGGCTGAACAGAAACTGATTGAGAAATTATAAAAGTGTTGGTGACAAAATGAGCTTAGGAGTGAGTGCTTCTTGGGAAAGTCTGCATCAGGGTGCTTGCATCTGTGAAGCCCATCAGTGAAGAGCTCTTGGCAGTTAGGATGAAAGAATGAAACCTTCCTCTGCCTCATCAGTGACATTCACCCGTATCAGTCACTGCTTCTCTCCCGTTCCTTTCCTTTCCCTTGGCTAAATCCCAAAGGCAGGGCAGTTGTGGTACTTTTTGAGCTCCCAGGTAATGCTGCTGCTACAGGAGCCTTCATTAGGCTGTGGAAGCCAGGACAGGCCTCGATATAACTCTGGTTCTTTCTTATCTTATTATTCCTGCAAATACATTTTCTACTTTTCTAGGAAAAATTAACATAACTCTGAAGAGCATGAATGTCTTGCATATGTGAACAAGGAACAGGACACCCTTGGATAAATCTGGGAAAGAAATACATTAATATTTGTAAAAAAAAAATTAAAATTGTAGTTGTAAAGTACCTGATTATATGATAGACTTGTTCCCTGCTGATGAGCAAATAGACATGGCCTAAAACAGCTACAAGATGGAGATAAAGTACCAGAGTCCCACATAAGAAGGCAGGCTGTGTTGCTTTTACACATCAAGATTCTGTCCTGATAAACATACGGCCACATGTAGCAGAAAAACACACACTGGTCTGCCATTATCTGGTGCCAGATGACTTAAAATAGTATCTATCTCACAAACAGAATGAGAAACTTTAGAGTACAGCAATAATTAATGCCTTCTACTGTCCCAAAGGTCCAGCCTATGACAACAGCTGGGCTTTCATGATTTCATGTAGACAAACAAGGAACTGGCTCAGAAGAGGAGGGCAGAGCCTTCTTTAGATTAACTGTTAGAGCAAGGAGGTCCTAGCCCTTCCCTCTGCAAGCAACTGGGACAGCTCCATGACTAATCACTGACTCTGGATTGCTCAGAATCCCAGAAAAATATCATACAAAGCTATTAGAAAAAGGTAAACAGGGCAGAACATTACACTGAATGTGGCAACATAACAGAGCTGTGCCCTTGTGAATTGTAGTTGACTGTGGACAACTGCATTAGCTCAAAGTGAGCACAATCAAGCAGTGAGAGTGGTAACTGTGATATTTTCTCTCTGATACTTTCCAATACTCCATGTATGAGTGGATCTAGCTTTTAACATAGTTGTGATTCCACAGCCCCCACCTTGTCCTTTTGGTGGCTCATCCCTAATGAGTTCTTATTATATCTCAGTGCACTGAAGTATCCTGTCCAGACATTGTATAGCTAAATTCTCTGGGCTTTCAGACAATCTGTGATGAAAGATATATCATTGAAGGAGAGTTATTTTAATGTTTGGAGTTCCATATATTTAACAGCATTTCACTACATGTTGTCATTCATCTAACACTGAGTTCTCTCTGAACTGAACAAAAGAAGAAAATAGGCAGAAGAGAAAAGGGAAAGAAGCAGGGTTTCTCCTGCTCATGTGTGTGGTAGCAGGAGGTTTCAGTCAGGCTAAAAAAGACAATAGCCTAAAGGAGAAGATGTGGCTGACTACCAAAGACTGTTGTATACATGACACAGGCTTTGTACCCTTATTTCAGATGACAAGTAGAGTGGACGCTCACAAAGACTAGCAATTCAGGAGAGGCAAAAAAGAGTGTGTATTAGAAGATCAGACATTTGACAGCCACTCATATTGCTGGGTCACACAGTCCACACATGCAACCTAGTTGATGACTGGTGGCTACAGACATAGCTGGTTTCAGTCTTCTCAAAACACACTTGAATAAATACAAACAAATGAAAGGGGTATTTGATTCGAATACCTAAGGTAACAAGTTCCTGCTCCACACAAAAACAGAGCAGATGTGATATGTGGGAAATGAATCGTGACAGCTCTGACACTCAGATGGTGCACCTCCAAGTGACGTCACCCACTCATCTGGAGCCCACTTTCCACAGTGTATATTAGTTTTCCTCCCTGTCTCAAGCTGTCACTTAAGCTCATTTCACTGCAGTTGTCAAGCTATTGTAACAGGGAAAAAGGAAAGAGAAGCTATCACAGTGAAGGCAGCATGACAGTCTAAGTCCAGTAATCAAAGTAAATTAAAGGAGATTTTATTTTTAAATAATTTCCTCCACTTTCCTTTCAAAAATGCACTGAAAACCCCCCCACCAACAAAACAAAACAAAGAAAAAAAACCTGGCCCCTTGCCTCTAACTCAAAAAACTTGTACCTTTCAAAGCATTTGAAACAGGCTGTCTTACACACATAAGACGTAGCATTTTGATGTTTTGAGCAATGTATCAATATTTACTACTATCAAAAATACACTTAGTCTGGCAAGGGCTGTGCCTGGTTTTCTTTTAAATTTTTAGCCAACATATAGTGTTTTCTTAACCTTCAAGACACAGCTGCTTCATGGGTGCCAACCAAACACTATGAAGAAGCATGATCAAGGTAGAGAAGGTAGCCAAATGTGTTTGAAAATGGTGACATTTTGCAGTTCATTCAACAAAGAGAGAAGATTGACATCATCAATATCCATAAATACTCAGTAACTTCAATGAAACTTATGCAACAACTTCAGCATCAGTGCCCACTCAAGCTAGAAGGAGCATCTTATTGCTCCTAATTTGTACATAGTCATTTTTCCAGGGAACTTCATACAATCTCCACATATCTCAGCAATAAAAAGATATTCAATTGATAGTCCTGAACTAAGTCTGCTCCCAGCAGCCTGCTCTGTATGTGCACACCTGTGTATCCATGTCTTTAGAGTGTACATTTCTGACAAATACATGCAGCTCTCCTGCTGAACCTGAGGCCTCACATAATCAAAACAAATAATAAGTGTGCCTGGATTATCACCATTTTGTGCCTGACATATGACAACATATTTGAAAAAAAAAGTATAAAGCAAATAAACACATGACTATTACACCACCAACTAGCACCACTATTAAGTTGGCCACTTTTGAAGGAAATGGGTGACAAATTGGAAAAATATACTTTCATCCTCCTATGAATATCAAATGTGTTTTTTTCTTGTTCAGTTTTCTGTTGCTGCTTAACCTGAATGAACTGAGTTCAATCAAAGGAAGCCACAAAGAGTTTGTTAAAGAATTGGACAGGAAAGATGAAAGAACGGACCAGACAAGGAATATCCCTCAGAACACTGGTGTGGGGTTTATAGCTAGAAAGAGGGACTCCTTGTGTCTAAGCCTGAGAACACAAAGATCATAAAACACTATTCTGTAAAAGATCCTGTCCTACAGACAGGAAGGGGTTTTGCGGTGAAGTAGAAAAGGCTGTCCAGAGTGAGAAAAAGCTGTCACCCTGGAAAATTCAGAAGCGGTCAGATAGCCTGTAAAGAAAAGCAAGCTGTTCCTCCTGGCTCAGATGTGAAGAACAAGGTGGTGCTGACTGAACTGTGGATAAACACAAATACTTTGGTATGTGGATGTGGGTGTAGACCCCCTGCTTTTTACTTTGGTATGCTGGAAAGTTGCTTGGGGGTCATTTTAATGAGAGCTACTGTTCCAGGCTTCAAAAGATAAAGGAAGGCCCATGCCTGGACCTGCAAGAGTAGTCACTGGTTGGTTACTCACAAGACTACAACACAGGGCCTGACCTGAGAGCTGGGGGATTAAGGGATTCCACACCCAGAGAAGTAATGACCTGAGACTAACCAAGGGGGAGAGAGAAGAGAGACATGCTCTATTTGGTAGGTCTCAAGACATGGCAGCAGCTGTGAAGGAATACAGAAAGACATGGATTGAAAATAACATTAAAAATCATGGTTTTGGAAAAAGTACTACTGTTTTGGTTCTAGTGGAAAATAAAAAGGTGGGAGGAACACTTATTTACAAGACATTCTGAGCGCTGAGGATGAATGTATTGCCTGTGTTTTATCCATTGATATTGTATTGACTTTTTCACTTGTGTCCTCAGTGACATATTCTCATTGATTCTGATTTGGACACTTTACACAGTCACAAGTAATTATTATATTATATTATATTATATTATATTATATTATATTATATTATATTATATTATATTATATTGGATATACATTGGAGAGGATAACATGATAGGGAAATATGGTGAGTATCATTACAAGAATAAATCTAAAAATATTTTTTTCTGTACTTCAGCTAGGAGGCTGCTCAATTAGAAGCGGTGTCAGATTGCCTAGCATTGATTGCAAATAGCTTTCCAATTTTACTGATAGGAAATGCTAAAGCAAATGCCATTCACCGTAGCGCAATAGGCAAAGTGGTATCATGACAGCCGTGTGCTCTTGCACTTACAGAGTCAAAATCTGGTCAAAACTGAGGAAGCTCAGTCCAGCAGAATACAGAGAAATTTTCAGGTGTTTGTTTAAATTAATCTTCATGCCTACTTTTATTTATGGTATATGCACAGGTGCTTGTGGCCACATCCTCATTTAGGCAAATGCAAGCGTGGTGTAAAAGGAACTTAAAATGAGTGTAAAAGTGGAGAAGTTTACTAATAGTTGACTGAACGATTAAAGGATGTATAATGTGCCAGCACCTGTATTCACAAGGATCTGGACATAGCCAGATTCATTCCCATATTTTAAGAAAAATAAAAAGGAAAATTCATGATATGAATTAAGTAACCTATCATGCTGTACTAACACTTTCTGGTCTCAGAGAAGAGTTTGCAGCTATACCAAGGATTTAATGGCAAATCAATACAAAATAGTTTTATAAGCTGGTTGAAAAATCCTTCCAATTTACAAATGAAAGTCAAACAAGTAATTTTACTTGATTAACCAGGAAGTAGTTTACTCACACCTGAATAATTTGATCAAATATGCACTCACAGTACAGTGAGTAGCTACCCTCTGTGATGAGACCTTGAATCTGCTTGAGTTATCAGGTGGACCTGCCTCACCTCATTCTTGAAGTCAGCACCCCAAGAAGCAGTATGACGATAACAAGAGCCCTGTAAAATGCAGGTTCCATTGCCAAGGATGTGAGAAGGCCAGGAGTCAACACTATTGGCTAAAAGCAACCTCCTCCCCACAGAAAGAGTATACCATAGCCTTGTGACATGTAGACACTCTAGAGAGTCCCCTTCGGGCAGGAAAAGTCTCGGTTTAGTCCCTCCAAGGACTGCCTGGATATTTGCTCCCTGCCTTTCTTATCAGTCTCTCCTGCTGATCAAGTCCTGCTGGCTGAGTTTTCCTTCCAGCTTATCCCCTCACTACAAAAGTCTCTTTCCCCAGAAAGAGCCAGCTGCCCTCCAGGGAGGCACATCTGCTCCTTCATCAGGAAATCCCTAGCCCCCTGCAGCAGCCAGGACAAGACAGAGGTGGGGGCTTCCTTGCTGCTGCACAGCCATGGTCCTCCAAGACACATCAAAATGTAACAACATGTAGCAGACACAAAGGACATCAGCCACTTCGAAGTTGTTAAAAAATGTCACCTTTCATGGTCATAATATTATTTTTTATTGCCCTGAAGACAAGAAAGGAGAAATCTAAGGCTAAATCAGAATCAGAAGCAATTACATTGAAATCAGTGGAGATATTTCTGACCAGAAGAGTAACCTGCTTTCCTGTTGTAGGAGTATGAAGAATTTCTGAAAATTTTAATTTAAGAAAAGGAAATCCCTGCATGACTTTTTCTTTGCTTAACTCAGATCTGTTGTATGTGATGGTACCTTCCTCTACATTATTTGTACTGTTATCTACATGGTTATATATTCATCCTTTATTCGGTACCTAATTATGTATATTAAGCTTTTCAATTATAATCAAGCATTGTACCCACTTCTAAGGCAAATATCCTGATTTTTAAAAATATATTAGCATATTTTTTCAGGCTTACTCAGAAAAATTACCTGAATTGGTATACTTGGCATTTTAAAAGTTAAATAGGGTGGTGTTTAGAATACTTTCTCTGAAACTTTACTGGTTAAACTATTTATTGCTTTATATACTCAGGAAAAGTAAATCTCCTGGGAAGCAGAACATTTGTTGCACTGAGAAAATCCATAGTTATGGGAATTGTATAAAACCCCATGGAAGAGAGAGAGCACAAGTTAAAGCCTCTCTGTATGTCTAGCTCTCAGACAAGCATTATTTATTTTACACTTCTAGATCCAAACACACTGATTGACTTGCAGAAGCAGGCACAAATCCACTGAAGTAAATGACTGTGGATCCACTTACAACAGTGAATTTGGCCCTTACACATACAGTTTTATTTCTCCTCTAAGCTAAAAATACCATTATATTTCAAGACTACCCTTTATTTGAGTTTACATCCCTTAGGACCAAGGCACAGCAAAGCAGCAAACAGGCTGAAGGGGCTTTAGTGAACAGAGAGCTCACAAAATGTGATCACAATGTGCTTTACAGCATGAGTAAATCCCAGGGGATCTCCTACATACAATTCCTAAACACTGAGAAGAGTTAAAGCTGTCTGTCTAATCTATGGAAATGTAAGATTCAGACACTGATAAATTGGGACTGCCAAGAATAAACTCATTTTTAAGTGCCAGCAATTTTTTCAGAGAAACAAACAAACCAAAAAAAAGATGCCTTTTTTTCCCCCCCCTAAATTTCATACACAGTAATTACTATGTATCCACTCTTGCTCCCCATGCACCCAAATTACTTGGAATAATTTTTTTGAAGTAAATTGGCCATTCTTTCAGCATTGGTAAATTATTCTTCTATTGTGGACTCCTAGCTTGATAATTTAAGATACAATAATTTTCATTTGCTTAGTGTCTTTGACAATTTTGTAACAAACTACTAAGCCATTTCTTGTAGAAACCTATTAGGCAATTATGATCATGAGGAGAATTAGTCTAGTTAGATTTAAAAGGAAAGAATTCATGATCATAAGATGGAGGTCACCAGGAAAGAAACTATGAAGGAAGATTAATGGGATGTGAAAAATAATCCAAGTCATAATATACATACCCCATATACAAACTTGACTGTATTCTCATTTCTCATTAAATCACTAGCATGTTCTCTGAAACCGGTGTCATTATGCTAGTGGAAAGAAATCAGAATTATACTAACAAGATGGTGCTACTGAGAGGACAAGCTCTCCTTCTATTGGTCAATCATAAACTGCTTGTTCTTAGGTCATGTGTTTCTGGACTTGCCCAGACTTTTAGTGACCACCTTCACAATGCAATCCACAGTGTGTGGAAAAACATCGTAGTCACTGTAGTCCTATGATCTATGCCTTGCTCACCAAACTCATGCAAGTATCTTACACCCATGTCCTCCCAGTGGAGCATATTCACAATTTGCTATATCGATTTAAGATTCCTGAGTCTTTAGGAATTACCTTCACAGAAAGGGTAACATGGCCCTAAATATGCATTAAAGTCTGAACTCTTATTTAACAGCTTATTAACAGTTATTATTCACTGTTTTGTCCAGTCTGACCAATCTTTCCACCTTTCTGCAGAGGAGATCCCAGGCCTATGGCAAAACCTCTCTAGTATCTAGAAATAGCAGCATAAAGTAGGCAGCTATGGAAGTTGTAAAGCAGACTCACAAACACAGGAGAGGCAAAAGGGACCAAAAGGAAAAAAAAAAAAACCAACAAACTAAACCAAAACCAAAATGGGGTGGTGGGGAGGAAGAGATAGGTCAGCATTAGGAAAAACTAACTTCATAAAATCAATAATAAAAAAGACCCTTCACATCCTTGAGGAGACTATAATTACTTTTAAAAACAGGAAAGCTCTTGACAGTGCAGCTGCTCCCTATGTGCATCTTGTGTGCAGGCTAGTGAGTTCTTACTCTGTGAAACAGCTTGGTTTCAGGCCCTGAGTATGTCAAGCAAATCAATTTGGTGCTTGTGCAATGTGTAAGAGGGATCATCTCTCTGCATTGGGCAAGAATTTAGATTAAACAGACAGAATGACTTTAGTAAAGATTATTTCATACCTTCATAGTATCCTGAAAAGGATTTTGCTGTTTCAGGTAGAGGTGCCTGGAGATGCTTATGCCTCTCCAGGTCAGGTTCCTACCACAAGGATCCACTCCGAGCTCTGGTCAAAAGAACTCTTCAGTGTGCTCCAGCATACCATGGCACTGCAGGGAACCTCCCAGCAGTATATATATCCTGTGTCTTATGTATATCCTAACTGAGAGCATTTCTTATGCTGTCTTAACATTGCAGCTGCATACAATCAGTAGCAAATGCACTTGCACCTATTTTTGTGCCTCGGACTGATTGACCAGGCATGCTTTCTTCTGCTAGCAGCTTTGGCTGAAATTTTTACTAAAATGCGCTGACATAACACTTGCATGAATTTGGCAATGAAGATTACCTGTTTAGCTGCAAGAGTTCAGCAACCATAAGAGGAATATTTTCTGAAATTAATTACAACTGAAATTAAAAACAACAAAACCAACAACAAAACCCACAAACCAAACCAAAACAAGGCAAAAAAACCCAAACAAAACCCACAACAAACAAACAAGCCACAAAAAAAAAAAAACAAAAACAACAACAAACCATCCCAAAAAACCCCAGGAGAGGCAGCTAGAAATGGTAAAGATTTAAAAACATGGCACTTTGCTGAAGAAGACATCATGTAACTGCCTCGGTACTCATGATCTTGCTGAGGAAGCAGAGATTGTGGCCTTACAATACAAGCAAATCAGTATCTGGCAAAATAATTTTTGCTTTAAGTCTAAAACATAATAGTTAAATATATACACAGGACAGCATATGCATGGTATATACAGCCACATTGGTCTTTTTGTGGCATTTGTTAGGTTTCTGATAATGACACTGACTCTTGATGTTTGCTTATAGAATAAGGATAGCTTCTGCTTAAGTCATCTGATACATAATACATCAAACAGAAATAAACTTTCCATTTTGACTCATTCGCTTGGATTAAGATTAAAAACTTATACAAACATTTTTCTCTGTGAAATCAAAAATCAAAATTTCTATAAAGCTGGGGGGAAATAGAACAATCATTTTAATACATGCCTTTGCCATTTATTTTTTTACTGAAATAGCACTCCTAAATCTGAAAGTGAATCCAGTTTCTGAGAGTTCTGAAGAAAGCAAGGGCAGATGTGAATCTCTTGCTGCATTATTCCTCTGAGCAAGGCCATTGTGATGTTTTTCTTAACACAGGAACCAGAGCAGGGTTGACTGATGGTTAAAATAATAGCTCTACATAACTTTCCTGAAATTAAGCACAAATGGTGCAATTTTGAAAGTGAATACAGTGCAAGAAACATTGTTCAGCTGAAGCCAGTTACAAAACTTGCTTTGACTTTAGGCAAGCTGGATCTCACTGAAACATTTACTTGAGAAGCTGATCCATGAATTATTCCATTCAGCCAAGACAGAAGTAACAACACAGGCACTGCCTTTAATCTCTTCATCACACCTTGTCTTTCCCAGAACCCAGGAGAAGGCAGCCCTCTGTGTCATACAACAGGGAAGCCTTCCACCCACTGGACTAGCCCCTCTGGAGGAAACCAGCTGGGAACAGGAGGATGCCCATCTAGTGACCAAAAGGCAGTGAGCCTGTATTCTTAGTGATGTGAAGAGCAGAATCTTGGAGGGGTGAGGAGCCTGTCCAGCCCATAGTGCTTGGGCTCCTCCACTGCAAGGTGATAGAGAGGCCCCGAAAGAAGCTTGGGCCCCATTTCCCCTGACATGGGGTGGAAGGCACAGACCTGGCCTCCTGCAAACTCTGTGACAAACACAATTAAAAGCCTTGTCAGGTCCCTCTGCCTTGCAGGGAACAGTGATACGATTACAATGAAACATTTCAGCATTCCTCTTTATTCCCTCATTTGATCTTAGTAAGAATGACTGATAAAACTGATACACGGTACCATTCTTGATAAAATACATACTGCCCGTGGAATAATGCTGTCCTGCCTGAGACTCTCTCTTGAAAGCCCTTATGCCTTTCTATTTTCCAGCTTTTCAAAACTTTTAAAATTTTTTTTCTATTTGTCAATTCAATTGTGTTAGAAGCTTATCCAGATGCCTCTATACTTGGAATAGAAAAAAAATTTACTTTGTTAAGATGTTAGGCAGCACTGAATGCAGTTATCATTATTGTGGCCTTTATATCTACATTACAATTTTGTCACAAGCTCAATGTAATATCTAGAAATTCCCTTAAAATAAAAACTAGTGAGTGTGTTATGAAATTACAGCCAGGACAGATGGCCAGATCCTGTCATTGGAAATAAAAGTAATGTTATAAGTGTATAACTCCATTGGGGAAATTGAGTACCATAATAAAGTAGACTTCCACTTTCTGCAATGAAATTCAATGACTGTTGAGGAGTTTAGGGTTTAGAAAATTGAAAAATGAAACCTTTGGTTTTCCGCTGCTGTTTGATGATGTGTAGCAAGTCCCTTTATGGACTGAGGCTAACATCCAAATAGTAACAAGCTTGCAGTGAATAGAGCCCACAGAGGATCAGCTACTAAATCTTGCAATAAAAGCTGTGTGATTTACAGTAAATTCCAGAGGGCTGACAGCACCACAGCTGAGGGCATAAACACTTCTTTCATGGCTGAAGCTTCAGTCAGCTCTGTCTGCTGTGAAGTACAATCGAGCAGCGAGGCATGCTGCTTACCAGCAATGACTTTGATAAATAACTAGGAAGTCCCACTGTTGGCTTAAAACTAGAAGTTGTTCAGTTGCAATTCTGCATTTGTCCTGCTTTAATGGGTATGGAAGTGGCTTTAGCTGTAATCTGTCAGTGATTGATTAGGCCTTCCTGGATCCCTTCCCCACTCTGCTCCCAGCTCTCTGCTCTCTACAGTTAAAACAAAATTGGTACATATCTGACTGCCCTCTTATGAGGAAAGTAAACACTCTTAATTCTGCTCGAGTGAGTGTAAGTTAAATGCCTACAACTGATAAATTGTTGACAGGCAGCATATCTTAACAATGGGGTACCTGAACACACAGGTGCTCGTGCAACTTCTACTTGCTATTTGGTTATGCCAGGCTTTAAAAGCCTAATCAGCTTAATTAATATCTTTTATGCATAGGTGCAAGAGCCATGGCTGGGGTGGAGCTTCTGCTTCCTAACTGCAGAAGTACAGAGTTCCTAGGCCTAAAGCAGGATCATTCATTAACATGCTGTGTAAATTTGACATAATGTTAAACACGTGCACAAATACCACAAAGCTGGTCAGAAAAGGAGTGTAGCATTACCATAAGAAGATCTAATGAGGGCTGAAATATTTGGTCATTTATTTTATATTCAAACGCATGTAGGTAAAATGCAAGATATAAATTATATGCTCTGATTTGACAAGGTAGGGGAGTATTTTGCTTGTAGTAAAGGCTCAGATTAACTCTTGTATTTCCAGTTGGAAGGGGAAAAAAATAATAATGCATCTAGAAAAAGCTATTGGTGATGGAAAGGCAACCATGCAAAACCATGCAAAAACCTCAAATTCTAGCACCTGCCTTTCACAGAAATTTCACTGGACAGTGGTCGTGATTTTCAGTGAATATAGATAAAACATCATTGTTACACTGTCTAAGTGTAGACCTGACAAGGAGCGGAGTAGTTCTTGTATTCTATATGCTGTTTTTCTGTAGTTTCATAGCTGAGTTACTACAAGCAAGCCAGGGTATATTAAAATACACAGTTCTATGATACTTAAGAACTGTAAAGGTAAATATTGAGTGCAAACTTGATTCTGTGTTCTTGATTCTGCCTCAACCACCTTTACAACTACTGGGAATGAAGGAAAAATATTGTATGAATTCTCCCTTCCTCTGAAGCAGAATATTTTGTTTTTAGTAAAAAGAATGTATTAAAATTATCAGAATTATTCAGAATTTTATTTATTCGATTTATTTGTGAGGAGTTTTTTGTTTGGGTTTTTGGTGTTTTGTTTGTTTGTGGTTTGGCTTGGGTGTTTTAATCCTTTTGGTTAATTTTATATGCCACCCTGCATAATTTCCAAAGGTCCATGTAGGGAAGGGCCATCAGTTTTGGCAGAGGCATCACTGCTCACACAAGGCAGAAACATTTTTCTATTTTATAGTTAACTCATCATGGAAAGGAGCAGTGACTGGAGAGAGGGTGATCTCATTCTGTAATTTCTGGGGGGGAGTTTTTCTGCATCCACTCATAATTGTATACTGAGTATATTTCACAAGTTTTATGGACTGAACCACATGACTATCAAATAATGTCACCAAAAGAAAATATCTTCTAGCAGCACAGTGTGACATTATTTTAACAAAGTCATTTTCAATCTTTTTAAAAAAATGATTAAGTATGATTTTTCATTTCTGAAACTGTCCACTTCTCATTGCCTGACCTCCATGCATTGAATTGTTCCAAAAGCATTATAAGGGCAATTATTGTTGCCTTGAACTTCTCTTGCCGTGTCAGAGTAACAAGAAATAAGACATGGGAGAAGGTAGTGTTTGATTAGCTTGAACGTTTGTGAAAAAGGATTTTTACTCCCCTAAGGATTTAGAAAGTAGTCTACCCATAAGTATACAATCAAGGAGTGATTTGCATACCTGAGAAACAGCAGTTCAAGCAGGAGAATGTGAGGTCAATCAGGAGTAACTAGTTAAGAAATTCAATTGGTGGCTATTTTCCTCGTGCTTTTTTATACTTGTGATTTAATACCAGTTGATCTGAACTGCCATTAGTAGCTGCTGAGAGAATCAAAAGCTTAGGTCAAATTCACATATTAGACTGTGAAGCACAGTCATACTCATGTAAGGTAAGTATTCTACATTCCTTTAAAAGGGACAGAGGTCTTTTTTCCCATTTAGAATGTCAGTCCCATAATAATTGCTTATTATATCCATCAAAGTTCCAGTAACTCTTACAACATGTTTTTTAGCTATATCACAAGTGCTTTAAAAGCTAATAAAGTTACAGCAAAGGTGTGAGAATTTGGAGTTGTAATGAATTCTTGTAAAATCATTCTGTCCAGAGGAAGAGGCACTGCAGAGAGGGTATGGATCTCTAAAGCTCTGCCCACTGATTCAGCAAGAACTAACTGGTTTGCAGAATCCAATTTTTCCATGGTTGCAGATTCTAGGTTAGACACAGAAAGCTTATTTACATGAAACTGCTCACTCCTAATTTTATGTGCACTATCACCTCTGTGTCTGTCATCCCAGTTCAGCAAAGCCAATTTTACAAACTTGCTCTGCCAATAATCATGCATATTCAGTTGTTACTGATTAACGCTAAACGCTGAATTTTATTTTAAACCAGGTGGTACACACAATTTGTTCATGCCTTTTCTGAGAGTGAAAGCTATACATGTGAAGCAGTCCTTACTGTTTTGCAACTGAGTGATATTTTAAATCTCAGAAGTCAGAAGAGTAAACTATGATAGTATAGCAAACACCATTTAATAGTGACATGTTTCATTGGGACAGCCACTTAATTGAGATATCTTCCAAGGAAATTCTTTAGTCTACCAACTGTAAATGGCAACGACTTCTTAATCAGAACCATTTTAGTATAAATTTTGTGTAATGGGGAAATATTTGCCTGGTGACAAATACTTAAATAGTGTTTAACCAAGTGTTAAATAGTTATAAAGTTCTAGATTCTCCTTTTTATTTTTAATTGTAAAGCACCAGATAAACATCGGAGAGGAAAGACACAAGTTGAAATGCTGCAAATATCCTAGCTTTTTCTTTTATTTTGTGTTCTTGTTGCACAGAGTATTTTGTAGTTGCAAAGATTTGTCAACTATTTTTAAGACTTCATCTCTAAACTAGGGCAAATAATAATGAAGACAAAATATCCACATATAATCTGATTAACAGATTTCTACTGCCAATCTAAATAATAATGATGTGACAATACACATGTGTCCTGCCAAAAGGCATCTTAACTCCTCACCACAGCTATCCCCAGCAAAAGAAGGCACAATTCAGTCTTAATGCAAATAGCCAGAGATCACTTGCTCATCCTAGAAAGTGAACTGCACTTATGAAAAAAACACCCAGAACAACTTGCCTGTTGTTCAATACACTTAATACACTTACCTAAAATGTCTAGGCCTGTATATAAAAAAAAAAAAAAAGAAAAAAAGAAAAATGGAAACAACCATTCAAAGGTCCCATCAGAAGGACCCTACATATTTACTCAGGAAAATATAATGGGTAGAAGTGTTTCATACTAACATACCCTTAACAAAGAGACCTTACTCCCACCATCCAGTCTGTCATCTCTTAGACAGAACGTGAAGATGGCAAGAATTGTCTTCTGCTATCATTTGCTGTTCCAGGAGATACGTCATCAGACAGTCCTGCAGGAGTATTGCTGCTATTAATAATTATAGCTTAAGGATCCAATCCTATAAAGGACTAAGCACCTCAGTGAGAAGTCAAGAGGCACAAAGAACTATTGAAAGGCTGAGCACCATCCTGGATCAGGCCCTTCAGTACTTGTAGTAAGCACTTGAATCACTCTCATAGAACAATAAGCAGTCAGGGCAATACAGTAAATCATAGCACATGTAAAAGATTTTCTTGAATAAATGGTTACACTAATAATATCCCATTTAATTAGCAAAAAACTATATTGAAACATGTCACAGAAAATATGGCAGGGTAATCTCCACAATATACAGCAGCTGATGAGTTAACTGGGTATTATGAAGATGGGCAACTATAACCCAAATATAGAGGTATCCATTCCAGTGAGCTGTATGACAGGCAGTCTATTGTTTCATTAATTTCTACTTTTAAAAGTTAATTTCTTCACTTTTTAGTATTAGTCATGTATTATGAGAATTAACATAAAGGTGATGATAATGCATGATCTTTATATGCCATCTTATTAAAACGAAGCTATTTTTAATACTTTTAAGAGGCCTATCAGAAAACACAATTTATATCCTCAAAGTATATTTTGTCAGTTTCAAGTATAATTTTTGCATTCATATTCTTTTATGAATTTTAATGGAGACACTTAAATTGTAATTATTCCTCTCAGCTCAAATGCAGGTAACAAATGGAATTCAATCAGTGTTTGCGCATAATGACCATCATTAAGAGAGAAATAATAATGACATTCTCTCTGCATTAAACTTGCAGACTCTTTACACAATGATCTGAATCCCATTATTGATCTCCATGGAGATATGCAATTGTCACCTATTCTGCATAATATCTGAATGTTAAATACATTTGTTTGGAACAAATATTTTAATGAATACAGTCAGTTCCACTTAATTAACTATCTGATAACTGAATATTTTTCCTTAATAATCGAACATGGAACATTAAAATTGTCCTTTTTTTTTAATCAGATGCACTTGAGATTACAGACATTCATCTAAATGTTTGTAAAATGTACATATAGTTTAAAATTTCCATTCTTTAAAGAATACATATTTAGATATTGTGAAAGTATTTAGAAATTTATTTTTAATAAGCCCTGTGAAATGTCAAAACTGAAAACATTTTCCCTCTGAAACTATCATATGTCACAAATGGGTTTGCTACCAAAAGGTTGCTCATGAAGGTCTGAATGCTAGCACTGAGTTTCTCTGATGTCTTATGAGAAACAATCATTGAATTATTTGTTTCAAGAACCAGATGGCTACAATTATCTAGATTTTGTATATATGCATAAGAAATGAAGAGCTAAGGAAGTGATTTTTACATCTTTTAGACCTACCAGTGTTGAAAAAGACAACCACAGCCATTTTTGCTCAGGTCAGCATTCTGAAACAAAAAGAGAAGAAAACACCCTGAAATGTAAAACAAAGAACTGAAGTTCTCATACAACTGTTATTTCAATTCAAGAAAAATATCTTACTGATTCTAAATTTGATAGTTTGGGGGGTTAGCTGTAACAAAGATTGGTGAATCCAACCCTTTTCTTTTTTTTTTTTTTTTTTTGGTAAACAAGGGACCTGAGACTAAAGAGTAATCCCAACTGACATTTGGAGACCCTACCTCTACAGGCAACCATCTCATTAAAATGAGCACTTTTGGTGGCACTGGCAATGGGAGAAGCTAGTAAAAGATGCCTTAGAGGAAAGTATGAGAAATCCCAGAGTGGATAATTAAAAAATAACTTGGCCATAGGGAAAGTTTCTTCCCATTCTTAGTAGTTGGTTAATGCTGTGGAACATAAGGAGCCATGTACTTTATTTAAAGAAACACTGAAACTGTAGATTTTTTCATTATCTGTGTAAATGCCTCTTTCTTTCTTAGGATCCAGATGAGCTCTTGGTTTCAGTGATGTCTTATGGCAATGCATTCTGCCATACCTCTACATTTTGTTAAAATGCTCATTTAGTAGGAGAAGGGACAAAGAGAGTGATTTACATTCTCTATACCGTTATTTTATTTATCGTAATCCTTTGTATATGTTTTTTATTCAAAACACAGGGTTTCAGAATCCTCAGTCTTTCCCTGTTTCTATTTCTGTTTTGAGGCCACTTAGAGGGATTTGAAAAACCTTTCTTTCAAATCCACGTCCCAACTAACCTCTGTGTATAATATTCCATGGATAGAAGCAGAAAGTGGTCACTGTACTACAGCTTGCTCAATACATTAGATAAGGCCACTGTGTGCCTCAGTTCTTGGTTAGTTCCAAACTTCACTGGCAAAATGTTATAACTTTTTATTTTAAAAATTACTAGCCTAAATCAGCTCACACTGAAAACATTTATAGAAATTTCAGGCAGTGGAGCTAGACTAATACTGAGTACTCTTAAAATACTCATATGCATTTCATTCACCATAGCCATGGCACAAGGCAGGAGGAACAAACAAGGGAGGTGGAAGAGCTAGCTCAACAGGATTCCTGTTTGGTGATGAGGGATCTCCAGAAAGGGACTTGTAGAAACCTCAACAGGTCAGCTTTCTCAAAGACCACTATAATTGCTGCAAGCACGGATTAAACTGAGGAATATACTTTCTTTATATCTAAAGCTCAAATTTGATTCCTATGAAAATCAGTCAATATATTTTCACCAATTTCATGCAGTTAGAATAAATGCTAAATAAAGTTTCTGGTTCATGTTCAAGTCATCCACCCACTCACCATATCTGTTAAAGACTAAATGGAGTTTACCTATCTGTTTCTGTTCATGTCTCCCACAGATAAATAGGAGACATACTGCAAAACTAATGAAGAGGAAAATAAAACTTTTTAAATGAAAATATATTTGGCTAGGAAAATACATTTTAAAATCTATAGCTTTAAAGCTAATGTGAGAACCAGAAGCAACGTGCTTGTGTTTGTTATGCTTCCTCCCTCTTTCTTTTCCAAAATGAACAGTCAGGTAAGATGAGAGAATTATTTTAGCAAGAACTATATACAGAATACAGGAAAATCAAACATAGAATAAAGGATTGACAGTGGGAGAGGTACAGGGGAAAATATTAAAGCAGGCAAAGTTAGAAAGCCATTTGAAAATCATCACAAAAAAAAAGATATATAGCAGAATATTCTAATTTAGACCTATGCAAAACAGTATTTGATCCATATTACTGAAAACATGTTTGAGTAGCTGCACAATATACCAATGTACTTGCTAAGGACTGTTTAATCTGGATCCATGTACACCATCATCTCCAGCCTGGGTGGTACTGGCAGTATTTGTATATCTCTATATTGGATCATTCCCTTTATATTATACAGAATACATGACATACTGTGGATGGATGCAGAATGTGTTTACTATATCACAACGCGATCATTATCTTGGGTGAATGGCCAGTGTGTACCAGTACTTGCTCATTATTATGGGGGCTGCATACAGGTAATTGATCACTCTTCCAATACTGTACAAGAGCTCTTATACTGTGTGAAGGGGGAATGCATTCTGTATGTAGATTCTACATTTATTTTGTTTTGGACAGTGAAGTATACAGAGTGAATTATAAAATGCTTGTGTCCTCTCTATTGTTTGTCAGAGGATAGAACTGTTGATTTGAGAGACAGCAGTAAAACAAACCGTCCCAGAAGACTGAGCTATGACATGGCAAAAGGCTAAGTTCTTAGGAGAAAGAATAATAATATTGCTCAAGGAATACCAGCAATATAAAAAGATATAAAATACATCAATACACTTTAAAAAAAAAAAAAAGACTTGCACAAATAGAAAGGAAAAGTGTGCTACTGCTATGGCTAGAAGCATACAGACAAAACACACAGAACAAACAAAAAAGATCCAGGTGGATGCCAAGGTAATTGAGTGGCAACATCCTCGGTACACATTTTACATCAGAGGCAAAAAGGAATTCTATTTGATATGTCACTTAAACACCACAGTCTAATTCCTAAGCTTTGCCCAGCATCTCTGATCTTTTCCAGATAAGCCATGGGGTGAATAGTAGTCCCACTGTTGATGACAGTGTTCTAAACAAAAATATAGTTACTAAATTGAATTTTGAATGGAATGAATAAAAAGAGATTGCCATAGGCAACAAGAAGCATGAGGGTTGTCCTAGTAGTTTGGCTTATGTTGTTGCACACAAGGTAAACTGTAGGATTTTCAATTTACATAGTCAAAAAAGAAAAAACACAAAGTACAAGAATTATTACAAGGCAGAAGTATTGCTATTGTATCTCGCTACTCATTTCCACTACATCAGATCCCACTATTTATATAGAAAGGGAAAGAAACAAGCCAAGAAACTTTATTTACTTTACTTGTTCAGTGTGTTGTTCTACAGGTGATTTATCCCCATTACTGACTTGGCTATTTTTCAGTCTGTGCATTTATTTGCTTTCAATGTGCAGTGCCAAGATTGGCCAGGATGCCATCTTTACAGCATTATTTTTTAATGGGTAACAATGCCAGTATCAGTAATATTACAATATATTTATAGACAGAACAAAACAGAACTTAAGGTGTAGGGTGACATTCTGCTTGCACCGTTACAAAAAATTAAGGCAGCAAGAAATGACTAAGAACTTGTCAACACTTCACTGGCTCTTCATTTGTCATATCTGCTATAACACAACATAACAAACAAGTCACTTCTTGCCAGGTTATTTTTTTCCAAGGACAGAACTCCTTCATTAGACCTGTAAATATATTGACCCAAGAAAAGGCCTTACAATAGTGCCATATTGCATTGCCTAGTGGAGGTATTGCTGAAAGCAGCTAGACAGTGAAGTCATTCCACACTCATCACTTTTCAAGGCCACATGTTTGTAGAGCTGAAATACAGCTGAGCTTCCTTTTGGACTAACCAAGAGCCTTACAGAAAACACAACTGGACAGGTTTTGTCAAAAAGGAGAGAAGCATATCTAGCTTCTGTACTGAAGCTTGAAAATGGAAGACACCTGGTATTTTTTAGGAAGGCAGAAAAAAACTAAACTCCAGGGCCATCGTTAAATGATACACTGAAGCTGGTATTACAAATCCCACCTACAGAATGGATATACACTCTGAACACACTGTAAACACAGGACTAAAAAGTGCAATTCCCTTTTAACCAGAAGAATACCATAAAAAGGTCTGAATTTTGTAGTATGTTCTAAGTAATTAATAGTAGGAAAATTGAATCAATTTAATGTTGCTAAGCACTGAAGGAGAGCATAGATTTTGGAACCACAACCTGGAAGAAGCAAGCCTGGAAAGAGACATGTTTGTAAAAGGCAGTGCAGAAAGGTTTTACACCAAACAAATGCTCGAAGTCAGCAATCTACTGTTTCTCAGTCAGTGGTGTTTGCCCATTGCTCTTGTTCAAGTCATTGACTTGTCACTGACTGAAGTCAAACACTTGTGAGTATGAATCCGGCAAGCTGTGACAGCATCTAGTGGAGGAAGATAGCTGAAAGAGTTCTGTTAGTTTTCTTAGCAATCAGTACAGATATGTTTACATTGTCCTTCATAGCCACAAGTACAACAGTTATTCCTAATTTTCAGCAACTTTCTAACACTGAATTAAAAAATTCACCAAGGACTCCAGCTGTTTATTTCTTGAGTATGAATTTAACAGCTTTTGTAGTGGTGGATGAATATTGGTGAGGTAAAGCATTTTTCATAAACTGAAAGCTGAAAATATACAGAACAAAGGCATCCTTTAACTTTCCACTTGCTTATTCATCTTACAGAAATGTAGCCTATAGAAAGTAACTGGCCTCTGTGCTGCAATAAAGATAAGACTACTGTGTCAAAGGGTTGGAAGAAACAGACTTGGACCAAGGTTTGAACGCTTGTGGCTTCAAATGCAGCTTAAAACTCAGTTCTAATTGGTGCCTAAACCACAGTGTTGCATATGAAAGAAAGCTCAGGGTGAAAACTCTTATCCCACTTTCTGTATGAGAAGGGTCCCCACATGGCAGAGGTGTTTAAAAAAAGGAGAAAAAAATTATGATGGAACACTGTAATGGGTTGTCCAGGGAAATGGTGGAGGCCCCATCACTGAAGACATTCAAGATCAGGCTTGATACTGCTTTGAGCAACCTGATCTAGTTGGGTCCCTTCCAAATAAGTGCATTCTATGATTTGATGAACATGAGGAAGGAGTAGCTAAAAGGCAGAGAAATTAAGAGTTCTATGCTTTGGCATAAATATTGTTAACCTACAATAAAATAGATATGGCAGGGGCAGGTAAGAAGGAAAAGCTGCTTACAAGCTAGGTGAAGCAGGGGCAGGTTTCTTTTTTGCAATGCTGTCTTAAAGTTCTTGATAAATACTCATTTATAAGTGAGCAGAAGGACACGCTGATTAGCAAATGAAAGCAACACCCAGAGATGAGGTAACTTACTGAGGGTAGGCATGCTCAGAAAAAAAAAAAAATCCAGACAATAGCTTCAAATTGCAACAACAATTCCACAACAAAGTGATACTCTGTTTCCAAGTATTACATTAGGAAGGAACGAAGCTACACTCACCTGAAAAGCTAGTCTTTGGAAATATTCACTCAGTTGTAGTTAATACAATAAAAAACTTTGCCTTACCATCATATCCTTTTAAACACATCCATATTCCTTGGTTTGTGTTGATTGTGGAGATAAGGCTTTCTTCACTCTAGCTCTCCAAACCAAGGCTTCTAGTTAAAGTGTTGAGAGGGAGGGCAAAGGTAAAAAAAAGCAGGGAATAAAAAAGTATTAGAATTAAATGCAGGAGCTGGGAAGCATGCTAAGAATAACCTAGAAAGCATGATGGGGTGGAGAGTTTCTGAACATGTTGTATCTTCATTCTTGAAGTATTCAGAAACAGGAAGGTTCAAAGCAGAAAGAGAGAACTCAAGTATCAAAGACAGACTTCAGGCCTCAGAAGGAGTAGGAGCTCCACTGTGAGATGATAGTTTATTATCATATTTCTGGTGCTTTTTCTCTGCTGCTTATCTTTCCTGAAACCAAATTTCAAATAAAAATAACAACTTGGGTAAGTTGTTTTGCACCCTTTGCAGAATATTGAGCCCTTCTTGTGAAGGACAAATTGCTACTCAATCCTTCTCTCTGGGGACAGCTGACAATGCTTTTTCTTTAGATGTCAAATCTCCATGTTGGAGAAATTATTTTGCTTTAGTCAGAAGTTCATTTTCGAAGCATATCTGTGGATCATCCTCACTGACCACATCTTGCATTGTAAAGTGCACTATCCAAATTTTGTTTGACTGACACCAAACCCGAACACGCTCTACAGATCCTCAGGCATTGTGCTCCACCTACTAATAGATGTCCAGTCCTTGTTACCAGACCAGGACAAGTACAAAGCAAACATCCTGAAATGTAGAGGGTGGACCTGAAATGTAGAGGGTGGACATGGACACTAAGTTCTCGATCCCACCTATTTTGCTTTCCAAGGCTGCCCTAATTGTTTTGCTTTACTTATATAGATGTAACCAAAGTCTTTTCTGCGCTATTCACACTAGACTCCCTTGGGTTAAGCATGTTTTACATTACTTTATTGTAACCCTTCACCATATTGAGTTTAAAAATGGATGTACTTTCCCGTCTGTAGTACAATATCTATCCAGGTTTCCAGTCTTTTTCTTCCAACTGAAATCATATGATTCCCTTAGATTCTGAGAGCTGCCACAGGGAGGAAAAATAATCCCAGCTTCCATGGCTTCTCTATTAATTCATTAAACTAGAAAAAAAACTAGTGAATTTCCTCAATTGCTCGTTAATACTTTCTCACCTTTGAAAGTATATTTGGTCTTACTATTGCATGTTCAGTCAGCCTATTCACTTTGGTTCACAAAATTTGTGCCATGCGACAACAAAATTAAAAGACTTACCTTTAGAGTGAGCTACACATAATTTTTATACATTAAATCTATATACAATAGAAAAATGATTCCAAATGAAGGAATGAGGCATTTAAGAATCACAAAGAATAATTACTATTATTATAAATATTAGTATTCAAAATTTCAGAAAGATAAATGAGATTTTGACATAAGCAATTGTCTTGCTTCACTATAATTTAAGCAGTTTATCAAAAGTGTGATTTGATAAACTGAGCTAGAACTAGTAAGTTTAGGTAAGCTATTTAAGTAGTGAGTTCTAACACTGGAAAGGATGCCAGTAACTGGAAATAGTTTAAAGGACAGAAGAACCCTCTTCAGCTCTCTACCAGAGAAGTCTTTGACACACACTTTCCCAGTCAGGTTTCTTCATGTGCATGTACATGCAGTGGTAACAGACAAGAGAACAGCAGGGAAAGACTAACCCACATGAAAACGTAAAAGAATGTAGTATTGAAATCCAGCATCAATTTATACAACTTTCCACTTGTGTTGTCAGCCCCTCAGGGGAGGTAGTTCCTTTGGAATTGCTTTTCCACACTTTCCCACCTACAATAGTTATACTGAGGGATAAATTAAATCATGTTATCTGCCATTTAACTTAGGATGCATTATATATGTATATATTCATCTCAGAAATGTTCCGATGTGGAAGTTTATACTCTAGTTAAAGTCTAACAGAATCTGATTTTAATAGTTCTGTGTACACAAAACTCTACAATACTCTAAATATGAGAAAACTAAATGCAGGAAAACTTCACTAAGACAATATTGCAGTCTTGGTAAACCTATTGTAAGTGACTGATCAACATTTTCAAGCAGGGACAAACTGAATCCATTAGATGAAATACTGCCATCATTACCTACTTTTAGCAGTGATAATAAATACAGTCATTATGATGATGAATAACTAATGAAATGGCAGGCCCAGGAAACAGCATTGCAAAGCTTTCAAGAAATTAGTCAGATCCTGGAACTGCAGGTATTGCCAGTTCACATCTTATTTACCTACCGACTTCAGCAGGACTTTTCAAATACTTTATATCATAAATCTCAATGTTAAAAAAGGTACTAGACAGAAGGGAAAAAAAGGCATTACAGTAGATATTACACTCAGTTATAATCCAGTATTTAGAACAATTTGTGCTAAGAAGAATTGCTACAGACCCTACTGTTTTACTATTACACAGAACAAAAACAGGTTTCATAATTAAAACAGTTCAAATAATGTTTTGATGGGGGAACCTTGCACCATCCACTCCACAGGACTAAATTTTATTTGTATTTCTAATGAAGCAATAGGTAGAGATAATAAAATTCGATAAATGGGACGTGTTTGCACTGATTCAATGATTGACAGAATGGCATTAATATGCTTTCATTTACTATTTCAACACAGTGACAAAAAAGTGTTTAAAATATTATCTTAACCACTACCTCAAAAAAAAAAACATTTTAACCATTTCCAAATATTGAGAAATTTTTCAAAAATTGCTACTCAGACTATTTTGGAGGCAGTGCAAATCTGGGAAGTTTTTTGAGTTACAACCTTCCACTTATTTTGTGGGTTTTATCTTTCTGTTTTACTTCAGATAGTAAACATGCCAGAATATCTGAAAAGTACCAGAATGTTAGCCTCAGAAAATGATGCCTGATTTTTAAGGACAAATGAAGTACAATACCATCAAAAATCGTGTAAATTATCAAAGTCTTTGTAATCTGTTTATATTTACCTAGGATTTGGCAAATTACCTATTTTCTGTACACCTGCTTCCATACTTTTTACCCCCCAATGGAAAAAACTTTCTCTAATCAAGTTTAAAATTAATTCCCAGTTTTAGCACTAGTCAGCTTCTTCTGACTTTGTTTGAACAGCAAGCTTTAACTATATTTACAAATTTTGTCACTTTATGAGTGCATACAATAACAATTTCATATTCATTGGATAACTAAAAGTTAAAGATGGTCTGATTATTCTATTGAACATATAAAAGGGTTGTTTTAATTCAAATATTTCTGGGGAAAAATATTTTTTAAGTTGGGTAACAGCACATGAAAGCAATTTTCTCTTCAGGAAAAAAACCATTTTGTAAAACACACTAACATAATCTTTACAATTTCTAAAGGTATCTTCCTATTTTGTTATTTATGTGTTAATATATAATGGCCCTATTAAATTTTTGTTTATGGCAGCTATCTTAAATGAAAATGCTTTGAGTAGCATGTATTTTGATATGTTAATATAAAGTATGAATGAATGTTGTCTTGAAGCTAATACCATTATCTAATACATTATATATATTTAGCAAGTTTTAATGATGTCACCGCCTTTTTGTGAACATTAAAACTAGTGTTAACCTGAATGGCAACACTCCAAACTTAATTTATGTTTTAAACAATCCTATGGGATATGCACCTTCAGTCCTAAATCATGTAAACATTAATACTCTCCAGTTTATTTGCCTTTTGCACTGAGGCAGTCCTCAGATAAGTGGGAAGGTGGGTAAATCTGGCCGTCTCCCAAGACATGACATTTTCTTTAGCCAGTTAAATGGAATACAGATGCCTTCATCTCACTCTAAAATCAAGGTCAAGCAGATTTAACAGAGTAATATGATACCCTCTTACTAGGAAAGGTCTGTATTTTCTGGCCCAGACAGAATATTAAAGACATTTTGTGTTATGCAGCTAGTAGAAAGGCACTCAGAAAATTGGTACATTCAATGGTGGGAAAATTCCTGGACTAATGAAAATCTTGTAATAATGGGTGGAATCTCCATACGATGTTAAGGAGAAACTTGGGAGACTTGGGAGCAGCCAGCCGCACAATAAACCAGTTTACTAGCCTCCTGTCCCTGTGCTGCATTACACACTCCACACATCTAGCACAGGATCTGATTCTACATACTGGAAAATTATATAGAGCTAGATGATATGGATGTTCCACAAGCAATAAAATGTCAATAGGACAGTCACGGAAAAGTTGATCTCTTTTAGCATGTTTTGCTTTTAATACCTTCGTAACTATGAAAACAGTCCAGGAATTTATATCAGAATAGTAGCAAAACAGTCATGCATTTTTCTCAAATGTAGTTAGACAAGACAAATACATCTAGACATTGCATTTAGTCTTGTCTGTGCATAAAGGAAGCGTTATGCATTCCAGAAGACACTGAATGAAGCAAGCCCAAATTGCTAAATAACTTTCAAAGAAATAGTTGGTTTGTTCCATCAAAGTGTGAATGGAGATAGCTTGAAGAATGACACAAAGACAGAAACTGGGCTGGTTTAATATAAATCACAATGAAAAATGGACTGAGAAAGAAAATATTTAAAAGGACAGAATGGAGGATTCCTATTTGAGTGATTAGTTAGGATTTGGAATCTTTATCATTATTTGTGTAATAATTTTCTTATTCATGAATGATAGCCATCTAGGACTGAGAGAGATTATTATTCCCCTCACTACTTCATAAATGCTGAATGTAATCTTGAGGCAAAAATGCCACAGTGTCCACAGAGTTAAAATAAATTATCCCTCTTTTTAATTTCTCATGGATTTTGCCTTGCCAGGTGAAGTTTCTCAGAAATATTCTAATTTGGGGCTACTGAGGCTTTGTCTCAAGCATGCACTATCTTTTATATCCTAAACTCATACTGTATCAGGTAGAAATCAATTGGATGTGTAAATTCCTTAAATAACAGCAAATGGAGCAAATTGAATTTCAAAGGGAAAAAAATGGTGAAACTGAAAAGGAGTGGTACGAAGGTCATCAGCAGAATTAACAAAAAAGTCTGGCAAAGTTACAGTTAGGCAGTCAGTAATACTCTATTGATCAGACTTTCTCAATCAATGATGCTGTGCCTAGATTATTGATGCAAAGGTATTAAGCAAAATTTTATTTCAGCTAACTTGTTGGCTCAGATGTCAACTGAAAGTCATTTCCCCAGTCAATCAAAGGTACGATAAATCAGAGCAGAGTAAGTTCTTCTACACCTTTGTATACATCCTACTTTCCAACTATATCATGAACTTTGAAATGGCAACATTTAAAAGAATATCTTAACTAGGAAGAGCGAAGGTAGTGCATTTCCATAAAAAACACAAAGAACTAAACCAGAGGGTAAGCAGAGAATAGGAAGAAAGAGATACTTCATATGATACAGGAAATTGGCAGGTTACATTCAAAAAGAACAAAATCTAAATCTGCATCTACAGCTAGCTTATTAAAAATAACAAAAAATAAAAAATGTTACCTCTTAATCTTGATTTGTTCATGTCAGAAAGTCCTCCACTCATGCAATGGTATCTGTTAAAGGAAGAACAAGACCAAAGCAGGTGGTTACTCCTTCAGAGCCACTGGCACCAACAGCCTGGACAGTGACAACCCATCCTACAGTTGATTTAGTTGTTGCTGGTCTTCCCAAAAGCTTGCATTTACGTCTACTAACACTTAGTATACAGAATGGAAGAGAAAGGAATATATGTAGCCTAGAAGAACATGCACATAAATTCATGCAAGTGCACACATTTATCAGTAAAACATATTTTCACAAGGTATGTTCATCACAGCAGTGCCAAAATTCAGTGACAACATGTATGAGATTTGCATTTCACTGAAGCATGTTTTAAGATCTTGTGTTTAATATGGTCCTAAAACTGAGCCATTCACACAGAAAGTACCAAATATACATATATATATAACTAGAAGGTCTGGGAAAAGAGAGTGGTGCACTTGCAACAGTAGTTGTGACAGCTGATGTGTATATTAGTCACAATACACAAAATCCTTAACTACAATAAATTAAAAAGAGTGCTAAGAAAGCGTGTGTGTTTTCTCAGGGTTTGTTAGCTTATGAAAGATGTAATTGACTTCAATGACCTTACACCAAATTCAGTGTAATATAAGGATCAAAAGAACCCTTTTATCAAAGAAAATACAGCAAAGTTTTATTTTATACTCTTTTTTCTTTCATTATCAAAGTGAGCAGACTTACAGTATAGAAATTAGGTTGGAAAGAATTCAGAAATCTTGAATTCCAAAGAAAAATTTACTTCCTAAAAGAAAAAAAGATAATTTGCTTAATGAAGGAGAAAAAGATAAAAAGAAGAAAAAAGAAAATTATGTTTGAAAATATAGGAAAACTGAAAAGTAAGAAAAAACAAACACTTGACAGGTCATTTGATAGTATTTTCTGTTAATGGTAGTGTCATCCATTTCTGTGAGTTCCGAAAAATTCCTTGTCTTGCATTGTGAATTCCTAAAGAGCTCTTCAGAAAGAAAATGTATTTGCATGCATTGAAACTAATTCATGAGAGCCTACTTTGGTCCTGCTTTATTTGCAATGGTATTCTTTCCTTCTTTCCTGTAAACTTATGAACAACTAGAGTGTAAGAGCAAAAACTTATCTACAACCACTGAAAAATTACATCAGCAGTCAAAAATGTGTAAGAAATTAATTTACATGTCATTGAATTTTCCAGGGGTAGGAATCCTCTATTTTAAATTAATTGTTTCTGTTTTGGCAAGTTGTTTTATATTAAAAATAAGGAAAGACTGCAAACTATTCAGTTTTCAAGACTACTGTGTCAAGAATAAATCAAAACCATGTCAATGTCAAGTCTGGACCCATAAATTGAGCATAGCCATAAAGTAGAATGTTCATATATAAAGGTATCTACATAGATCATATCTGAATCAGATGGATGCAGTAAATGTATTTTTTCTACCTGAGTATTTGACCGTATTAACCTCCTTTATGAATTCATCCACCAGCTCCTACTTCATTGCATGCAGTTGTCAGCCTTAAGTACCTTGCCTTCATTTGCAAGAGCTTCTGTGATCTACCCATATTACTCCAACTATTCTTCCTTCCTCTGATCAGCCCATGATATATGTCTACATTTCTTAGAGCTTCTTCTTGATCCCCAGGTCTTCCTTTTGGGGCCCATATCAGCAAGGACTCCTAGAACACCTCCAACCAGTTCTGCAGCTGTGGTGCAGTGCTCAATTTACTAATTTTCCTTCAACATCTTTGTCTTGCTTCCTGACTTGAAGTACACATACATGAGTCATCTTTTTATGATTTTTTTTTTCCACCTTTAAGTTTTGTTTGTAGAACACATGCTGTAGTGAATAATTGGCTTGTAATCAAATTATCAAGAATAATAATACAAAGAATAATGATGGCATATGCAGACTGTTTCTGTGTAGACCTACCTTTTGTTTGGACTTCATGTGTGGTTAGCCAAATATTAATAAGCTGAGTCCCCTTTTACTAATACCTGAGTAGTTACTATTCCCTAAATTTGGATACAGAGAAAATCCAATTAGATAGTTATAAACAGTGAAAAATCCAGTAAAGACCTCATCAATATTGTAAATTACAATCATAAATGACCAATTACTACTTCTGTAATTTCTGATTATCTTCCAGCATGATCACTGCTTTTATTTTTCAAAATTAAATATGGTTCTTATCCCCCATGGCTCTTTTCCTCTACCTTCATATATGCTCCTACTGCTACTGGAATAAAGGTTTAGGAATCATCATGGCAATTGGATATCCAATTTTTTTTTTTCCTCAGCTCTGAAAATTATTTTAAGTCTATTCCTACTGTCATCCTATTTTGGTCTTCTTCTTTAACTGTGATAAATGTTTATTTATTAATTTATTACAATCCTTGCTTCAATCTCTCTCCTTTGGAGTAATGATTCTTTTCCTCATTCCAAGCCCTACTTCTTGCGTAAACATTCTCCATCCACTATACGGTGGAGTCACTGAAAGTTTCATTGACTAGATAGACAGAATCAAACAATCCTTCCCCAGAATTTTCCTTCATGTTTTGAGTCTTGGCCTTCACAGGTCTGACAAATGCCTTGCAGGAGAAAAGGGACTTCTGCTTTGTATTTTTTTTTCTCTGTGTGTGTATTTTTTTTTTCTTAAACAGGAGCTAGAATGCTGATTCTGTTCTGAGCAAAACATATGCAAGTACTTCTTTATATACTTAAATAGTATTTAAGCAGTGACAGCTTCTGTGCCATTGAAGCCTTTTTCCAGTGGTAATGACATTGTTGCTATGTTTTTTCACCTTTACACAGTTGTAAATTTGAAGTAACTTCAGTGAAGCACAGAATGAGAAACGGGGAAGAAAAAAATCTGTGTAGTGTATCTGTTTGCGATTAACCATCATGTTTCCACATGTTGTATTCCTGCTTGAATTCAAGCAGTCTATGGAAACCCGATCAGCACTCTAATTATGGCCTGCTTGAATCAAATCAGTCAAATAATGTCAAAAACAATTATTTTCTTTTCAAAAGGGCAGAACGAGTTTGGGAATACACAAGAGAAAGTGCAGATCTCAACATGTTAACAGTTTATGAACCAATCTTAGGGCATTAATTCCTTGATTCTTGCTGAATTGGGAATGGTGAAACTTGAAAATTTATTGACGCATTTTCAGTAGAGTAATTGTTAGCCTTTTTTGGCTACAGAATGTATGCTTTTATAATATGGTGCATTGCTATATATTACCTTTCTAATTTGGTCTGCTAGCTGGAAGTTAAAAATCAGGAGTAGTTTGTATTATTAAAATACTGCAGGTAAAAACCAAACACAACAAATATATTAACAAATGCAGCTGAATTTCAGAGACACTCAGTTTAATGGGATTTTTAAATGTTCAGTATTTTAAAAAAATCAGAATATACACGTAGTTTCAGCTAAAGGCTACTGTCGAGGAAACAAAACCTGTTTATTTCCATGTGCCTGAGATCAGGCTACTTACTCAGGTGCCAGATGTCAGACAACAAAGCCCAGATATTTTGTGCCAAGTGTATTTTGTTTCCTTGCCAATCTGGAGCAAATTTTTCCGCAGAAGTTAATAGTCTTTAACTTGAGCAAGACTTGTAGAACTGAACTCAGAATAAATTAGGATGCTAAACATTCATTTTAAAAATATGGCATCATTCTACAAAATTCTCCAGAGATGACAAAAATCTCCAGAGATTTCTTTTTTGTAGTTCACAAAATTAAACACAGACTAATTTGTTAATATAGTATTTTCATCAAGTGCACATTCAAATACTTTTCCTGTTGAAAATGCTTAGATATTCAGAAGAAAATTTTCATGTTATCTTGTATTTTAAAATTCCTTTTTGTAAAGTCATCAGTGTCTTGATAAAGGTACTAATGAGACCCCTAAATCTATCATTCACTGCAAAAGCTTCCAGATAATAAAACTTACAGAGTACTGGAGCCATAGCCGTACAGTGCGTTAACAGTGAATCTGATAGGCTAAATCCCATTTTATGATTTCAGGGTTTTATAAAATCTGTTGTCTTTTGTTGATTCAGATTACAAATTATCAAACTAATTGCAATAACAAATGCCTTGGAGATCATGGTTAACAAGAAGGAGATCACTGTTAAATGTTGCCATATTTACAGTAAGGTGTGGAATTGATCTACTGCTTGAATTTCCTTATAGAGGAGAAGCAGAAGACATATCAATTTAGGCTGACAAATGAATGTTCCTTATTCTTACCTTTAAGGCCTATCACAGACCTACCATATTGCTTCTGTCTTGCCTCTTAATCTGTCATCTTTGCCTTGCTGTTTTAAGAATCACACTGATCTTGCTAGCTTTTCCCCAAATTGACTTTATTCTTGTTTCCATGACATTTCACTTACACAAAACACTTCAATCTAAAACCAGCAAAAATTCTGTATCTTGACATCACTCAGTAAATGACATCACAATATTTCCTACAAGATGTTAACTCATTAGGAGACACAGTGAGAAGAATTAAATATAGTTTATTTAAGAATTAAATGCAAGATTATATAGTATGAGCATGAATATATACATTTACAGACAGTGCAGAAATGTGAATGTATGGATTTCACAATGAAATTTTTCATACACAGATATAAATATGTATGGTTATATACACAGATGCATGTTTATTTTCTGTTATATTATACTGTTACCTTTAGAAATAGTTTGCCTTCTTACTCTGTAAACTCTTTGGAAGAGAGAATACCTCCTCATATGCTTATGCATTTCTTTGGCCAGTTAGACCGTGACCCTTTACAGAGATCACTGAGCATTAATACAATCACCAGAAGTATTTTTTATATCTATTCTTGCCGTAAATCACTCATCTATGTATTTATAAGTGTTTATTAGTTCCATTCTGCACATGAAACTGGTCATAAATATTTTAAAAGGTTTATGTACCACACATTTCTACACATAATTCTGCCAGCACAGAAACGTTTGCTGTACCTGGTACATCTACATGCATACATGATACAAGAGCATTGTTGTACCTGTAAGGTCAGATATTCAGGATTTCTTACAATGAAATCTGTTGCTTGTAGATATAACGTAAGAAAAGTATTTGTTTACCTTGGGAAATTTGCAAAAGGAAAAATTAATGTATGAAATTTGGTGGATCCTAGAAACAGAGCGAAAGATATTACAGCATCAAATGTTAACTGTATGGATTTCATGACAGACCTCTGCAATCCTGCTCTCTGCTACAGTAAGTATTGCTTGGAAAGTTTGGTGACAATAACACTGAAGACCAATACATCATATGGTACACTACCAGTGGTATGTCATTGGTGGGTAATAGAATCTACACTTAAATACTCATTTAATTACCTAATTACTTGAATAAATTTTAGTATATTTCTTCTTCTGTAACTTTTGCAAACAAATAGCTATGTATTTGCAGTCCTGCAGAAATCCTACAGCAAAGTCACAGTAGAATTCTCTGTGCCTGTCTCTTAGTCTATATTCAGACTGCTATTTCCTAAGAAGAAATTTAGGACAATTTCATTATTTCTTTTTAAGTTTAATTACTAATGATGAATGGTCCATGTAATGACAACTGCTAACTGACAGTGATGTATGCCACTGTCATTTCAAAAAACTTTTGTATTATTGACCAGATTGCATTGATTCTTAAACATAAGGTCAGTCTATCTGCATCCTATGAAGCACTGCAAAATGGGATATGAACAATAATGTTTAATGAACAACAACATAAAAAGCATGAAAAGAAAATATTCTTCCCATTTATTTTAAAAGTACCTGCACATTTCAACAACTGCGATTTGGCAACCTATAGGCCTAGACTAATTTTTCCTATTGTCACACTAGAGAAGAAAATCTACCCTTCTGGAAAAGACTACTGAGGTTGACTATATTTTTGGGTATGATCTGCAAAAAAAGAATTTATATGTCCATGTTTAAGACATTAATTCTTTTCCTGAAAAGTTGTAGAGTATCTCCATCATAATTTTTTTCTTGGTTAATCCTAAGGAAGGATTTGGTTTAGGTCACTGATAAGTGGGCATATACATAAAAAAACAACAAAAAAATAAACCAAAACAAATTAACAAAACCCAACCAGAAAAAAAAAGAGAAAGAAAGAAAGAGAGAAAGAGAGAAAGAAAGAAAGGAAGAGAGAAAGAAAGAGAGAAAGAAAATGAGAGAGAAAGAAAGTGAGAAAGTGAGAAAGAAAGAGAGAGAGAGAAAGAGAAAAAGAGAAAGAGAAAGAAAGAAGAGAAAAAGAAGAAGGAAAGAAAGAGAAAGAAAAGAAAGAAAGAAAGAAAGAAAGAAAGAAAGAAAGAAAGAAAGAAAGAAAGAAAGAAAGAAAGAAAGAAAGAAAGAAAGAAAGAAAGAAAGAAAGAAAGAAAGAAAGAAAGAAAGAAAGAAAGAAAGAAAGAAAGGAAGAAAGGAAGAAAGGAAGGAAAGGAAGGAAAGGAAGGAAAGGAAGGAAAGGAAGGAAAGGAAGGAAAGGAAGGAAAGGAAGGAAAGGAAGGAAAGGAAGGAAAGGAAGGAAAGGAAGGAAAGGAAGGAAAGGAAGGAAAGGAAGGAAAGGAAGGAAAGGAAGGAAGGAAGAAAGAAAGAAAGAAAGAAAGAAAGAAAGAAAGAAAGAAAGAAAGAAAGAAAGAAAGAAAGAAAGAAAGAAAGAAAGAAAGAAAGAAAGAAAGAAAGAAAGAAAGAAAGAAAGAAAGAAAGAAAGAAAGAAAGAAAGAAAGAAAGAAAGAAAGAAAGAAAGAAAGAAAGAAAGAAAGAAAGAAAGAAAGAAAGAAAGAAAGAAAGAAAGAAAGAAAGAAAGAAAGAAAGAAAGAAAGAAAGAAAGAAAGAAAGAAAGAAAGAAAGAAAGAAAGAAAGAAAGAAAGAAAGAAAGAAAGAAAGAAAGAAAGAAAGAAAGAAAAGAAAGAAAGAAAGAAAGAAAGAAAACTTCAAGCCTTCTGAAATGTACAGTAAGACTCAGACAGTGCTTTAATTTTTGTTAGAAGCTTTATGGTTATAGTGCACTCTGATATTAAAAATGCATAACAATAAAACATAAAACCATTTCCTTATTGCTGGCATTTATGCAAAACCACTTACAACCATTCAAAATATTAATATCCTTTCCTACCTAGCAATTAATGCTGCACTATGGATTCAGTACTCCATGCACTAGAAAAACATCATTGCCACGCTGCACAGTGACCCACTGTGCTTAATTACACAACAAAGTTCTTAAAGTCACATAAATGAAAAGTCAGGATTAGGTTTTACTTGTAAAATCATCTCAAAATCTGTAAACAATTTCAAATGTATGTACAGTGTACATTAGAGAGCAATTTGGAGAGTCAGAGATGTGTTTCTTGAAATTACACCATGTCAATTTTTACTACCCATATTTACTAAGTAGATTATTAGTAGCAAAAATGTTATGCATGTTTGTAAAAAGAGACACAATAAGCATGTGCTCTCAATTGTCTGCAAAATGAAATATGTATATACTCTTTTCATTTCCCTGTGTACTACTTTACTGACCTTTAGGCCTCAGTCCCTCATTTGACTTGCACAGAGATAGTTTCTTAGGAAGATCAGCAAACAATTATGCTGTCAAAGAATAAGCAAATAAATAGAGTAAGTGGCTTCCTATTTAGGCTTTTAAACAAAATGGAATCCAAAATTAGTCTTGGCTTTATTACCAAGCGTGCCCAAGAGAACAGTTATGTGTACTGTACAGGCCCAGATTCCTCTGAGTTAAATTAAAGTTTAACTGTACTTTTTTTCCAGCAGCAACTGAAAGTTTCAGCATCATAGTAATGAAATTAAGACATTGTTTGCCTTCTTACAGAACACCAGGATAATGGCTTTAAGTGTTAGAATTTTTGGAGCAAATTTCAAGTGTTTGAATGCAGGCAGACTGGAGGAATCATTGTGTTTATTTTAACAATCGTTTGAGTTATGACTTGCAGACAAATTCTGCCTCCAGATTCATGTGCACAAAAGTAACTGAGGTTGACTTTACTCAAAGGTGGAATTTAGACCACAACTGTTGTGGCAGTTTTTCAAACACATTCTTAACAGTTTCACAAGGCCCAGCCAGTGCACTGGTTTAGTCACTTTACCTGCTCTTTCTGTTTTCTTCTGTGCCCTAAACTCTAGTCCGTGATGCACAAACTTTATCATGTGGTATTACACTGGAAATTTTTGAATTGACAGTCTTTCTACTTTGTTCAAATAAAATTGGAAAGTAAAGCTGCTTTAGATCTGTCCACTTGCATTGTTTAAGCCTCACACTTTACAAGATAAAATCTTTCTTAACCAAGGCATTTCAGCCAATTTAGTTCCAATTAAAGAATGCAATTTGGACTACATGGATAATGATACCTATGTGGAAAAGGACAAGAACAAGAGATCCAGACTTATTCTATCCACAAAACAAGCAAGAAATTTAAACCAATTTTCTTAAACAGTTTTGATTTCTTACTTTAGCATCTGTTGGGGACAGTGATGTTGAAGAAGGTTCATTTCTAATACACCATGTTGAATTACTTCCTTTTAATATGTCTTGAGAAGAATAGTCAGAAAAATTTCCAACCTTTATTATCAGCCAGACTTTCTTTTCTTGAACTGTGATAAAAAATAGCCTGACTATTGGAAGCTCAGTTACATCCAAGTGAATATTTAAAGGCTGAAATTAAGTATTACTAATTATTCTGGTTTTGTCAATTGTGACCTATCATGATGTGACCCTCTAGTTCTAAAAAAGAGTTTGGGAATGAGGGAGGTATATCCTCAAATACAAGTTTTCTAACCTTGAAATCTACTTAACACAGGGTGGCAGAAGTATATTCCGTTGATTTCTTAGTCTTTGTTGTTTTGTTTTGTTTGTTTTTTCAGTTCAAGAAAGTGTCTATAAAGGATACAAAACCCTGAAGACTGAAGGAATATCCTTGGTTTGCCAATGTTGTACTGTATTTTCTCATGGATTGGTCAAATGCTCATTTAATGAATTTCCAGACCCAGAATACAGCCTTTAGCATGAAAGACTCCCTGTTTGTGCTCAGGGGTATATTTTGGTTTTAATTGTCCAGAAATATTTCCATTATGTTTGTTAGAATTTTTTACAAATTTTTGCATTATCCCACTGATATGTGCATGCTCTGCATTCAACATTCCAAAATGTTATTCTCATGTACTGTAGCATCTTACTCCCTAGGAACAGCTACATTCACACTCAGTTTTTGAATAGATTTGCATTTTTTTATGCTAGATGTATTTCTAATGTTTATATTTCAGAATGTGTCGGTGTGAGCTGAAATTCCCCCCCCACCGACAATAACCAGGCTAGCCCAGTCTGGAAGCAAATGAAAAGCTGTATTTACAAGCAGATGAAATGCAATGAATATGTACAAATATACAAAATTCACAACACTTACAAATATATACAATCAATAGAAAAGCACAACCAAGCTCCCATTGCTTCCCCCCAAGGGGACCCTCCCAAAGGGGGCCTCCCTCTCCCAGGAGCTTCCCCCCCCAGACCCCCCTGGACAGAGAAGCAGAGTTTAGTTAGAGCAGAAAGTTGTTAACTTAGCTGCCAAGGTCAGTACGTGTTATCTTCAGCCAGAAGAGAAGAAGAAACAGCAGCCAGACAGCCCAGCAACTGCCCCCACTGCCGAACGCAGAATGTGCCGAATGCCTATCTTGTTTTGGGTAATAGTTCTTAAACATTCCTATCTATCCAATGGAAGTGTTTAGAACAATCGTTATTTTGCTTTCTTACACCCAATAGTGACTTATTTACATTCTTTCACTTTCTCTGTTTTGAACTTTGCAAGGAAAAATTAAAAAGACAGTTTCAAACCATCACACAGAAGATATTAAAAATTAAATAAATTATTCACAAAAACCTACTAGCTACTTCATACCACATAAAACTACTACTGATACTGTATTACGGTGACAATTATTGGATTTATATTTACTGACTTTTGAAGTAGCCACTGATTCTAGCCCTGTCCATCCCTGTAGTGGTGCTACAAGTGCTTCAGCAGTGTCCAAATGGTTCTCATGTCTTTCTGTAAATAACCTTGCCTGCAGAGATCCTGGAATTACTGTTTGAAGACCCCAAAGCAAACAATTATTCTCAAGAGACAGTTCTGATATAGGATATAATGTTTCAACAGCACCTCTGACAAATTGTTGACGTGAAATAAAGCAGGTTTGGGGGGGAGAAAAAAATTTCTCCTTGGCTATTTGCCATACTATAGAATTTAAAGTTAGAAAATAAGGATTCCAAAGTTTGGTGCTTTTTATGTTTGTTGTTTTTTTGCCTGTTGTAAAAAACCAAAGATATTAATGATGATTACAATAACATTAAGAGAAATCTTACTGTAATACCTAACATTAATAACTTCCTAGCCTGCTCTTCAGAGCACATGTATGCCTGAAAATGAGATGAGAACTTCAAGGGTTTTCTGGTGCCCGGACACCTCAAAAGTCTCACCTGGAGAATTACAAATTACCTAAAATATATTGGTTCCAAGCATATACCTGAACTGATGCCAGTTCAAGGCTTCAGACTTGCTGCTTTGCATCTGCCTTTCTCTGTTTCTGTGGAGCCCGTTTCAATGGAGGAATGAGGAGGAATGTAGGAGAAATACAAATTTATCTGTGGTACTGTTTGTTGAAAAAGCTCTGATGGTGATCAGACTTTGGGAATTTAAAGTCTCAAAACACTGATTACAAACCTCAGGTCCACAGTCTGTAGTTTTCCTCTTTTGTAGTTCTGAAAAATCACTTAAAAATTATGTATATAAATGGTGAAATTAAAAGTAACATAAATAGCAAAAATACACTAAATAAAGAGCTTAAACATCTAGTATCTGAGTGATGTAGATGCCCAGTCCCAAGTAAATCATACTGGGGTCTGCTTTGGGAAGAAAGCAAGGTGAGAAGATAAAATGTAAATATGGAAAAGAAAGAAAAGATTGCAAGCAAAAAATAAAATAGTGTTAGCATTAAGAAGCAGTTTAGGAAGGATGCTCAAAGACTAAGTATTGCTGTTTATTCTCATGCAATCAATAGTAGTAGCATCACAAGGAAATAGAAGCAAGATTACATATTCTATTCAGAACAAGAGAACACAGAGTACAGGACTCCAGAAAAACTGAATCCTGTCCACTAATTCAATAGGGGATTATTTAGCTTGCCAGAGAAATATATTTAAAACAAAATAAACTCAAACTCATAAGATGCTGAAATTAAAATTACACATTTTATCTCATTGAAAATAAGAAACATTTGAGGATAAATATGAACTGTTTTTTAATTCATATTGTCAAATCAATGTTGCATTAATTTTGTAGAAAGATATATTGAATTTACAACTGGAAGAGAAATACATGACGTCTATCACTTTTTAGAATACTATCTTTGGCTAAAAGAGAGCATTTCCAGCTCCCTAGGAGCTAACAGAATCTGCAGGACACACTGGATAGAAACCTACTCTTAGATATCTAAGAAATATTTTTGCTGTTTAAATCTTTATATAAATTTAGCTCTTTTGCCTGATTTAGTCTGTTCTAAAACAGTACTGAAAGTTTTTTTCCTGTCTCTGCCATCTCACAGCTTCATGGATCTCTCCCTGCATAATTTTTGGTATGCTGTGCTAGTAACTATTTCTTCTTCAGCTAAATTTGGAACAGATATTTTATTGTTGCTCATTCTTTCTATAGCACCTTTCTTTGAAAGGAAATATCAAAGGAGTGGGCTTGCAATTTGCTCACAGTTCCAAATAATTCTTTCACTGTTTCCAGAAAAAGTAGTATGGCAAGGAAGTAGAGATGCACATATTGGTCTGTTCTGCCAACAAAATCCTTTCCCAGTATTTACTGAACAGAAGTCAATTTTCATACAGTATTAATGTAATGCCAAGAAATCTTCTCCCACAGCTAAATGCTTGGTCACTGTCCAGTGGCACAATAGCAAGATGTTTCTATTCCTTTCTGATATCTGAGAGGAATACTACAACCTATGATATTTCTGTAATCTCCATCCATCATCTTCTGTGCTACCACTAAGTAACCATGGTATGACTGCCTCTTTTAGCAGGATATCAGAGTCATGAAATCCCTGAGAGATTTGTTTAAAATTTCCCGTTTTTTCCTATAGGGCAAAGCTACACAAGCTCCTTACAGAAAGTTTCTCCTTTCCAAAGGAAGTTGATGAGAGACTTAGACCCAAAGTGAATAACTTGATGGAATATTGCATGAACTGAATTTTCAGGTTAAAATAGCTAAACTAATCCAGAACCACCAAAAAAGTCCCAATGCCCGTGAGTCAATAGAAGGAATAACAGAAGGTCAAGCTGTAAGTACACTGACAAGTCTGTATCAGGAAATACGGTAGGGGAGGGGAATGGGAGTATTTCAACTTAATGTGCCAATCTTTAGCTGTGCAATTCCCATAGGGTGTATTCTGCTGCCATTACTCATGTCAAATAATATATTATGCTATAAGGTATTCCCACTGACTTCAGTTTCAGTTGATTTCATCCTATCTAGTCATTGATGGGAAATTCTTCAGCATCAGAAAGTGTAGAAGATAGAGGTTCTTGGCTCAGATCAGCATGTCTGTAGATTCTCAACCCGTAATAGATACATGCAAATTATATACAAGAAACTTGTATTCTTTTATTTACTGATTTCAGTGCTATTTAAAAAAATATATTTCTCAGCCTAAATAAATCTGGTTTTTAGTGACTAAATGGAACATTAAAGCTTAAACTATGAGGTGCATGGTTATACTGGAGAGCTCTCATATATACTACCAGGAAAAAAAAGAAAAAAGGAAAAAAAAAGGTAATTGCCTAGAAAAGAACAGACAATTGGGACAATGTACCAAAATCTCCTCCTGATGATTTTGAACTTAACATCGTTTGGACTGAAGAAGTCCAGACTTTAGTATTTATATACATTATTAAAATATGGCATAGTAGCTTTAAAGCTGAAATGTTAATGTTGATTTTTTCCCCCCACTTTTTAAAGGTTGAAAGATGTCAAGAAGCTTTAGTCATCTCATATCATTCCATTGCTTTTTCTAGAAGAATTAGCATTCATCAACCAGAATTAGTAATGCCATATCAGGTTGAATGATAGTCATCTGGGGAAGAAAACCTGGGCTATGAGAAAGAAAGCTGTTGAGGCAAATTCCTTACATCAGGAGTTCCACTACAGGGCAACTGAATTAAATTGTAAATAAATCCAAATCTTTGGAAGAGATATTCTTACGGGAATTGAAGTCAAAAAGTCACCATTCTTGCAGCCACATAGTCAAATAAGCTTATCATATCAGGTAAAGCTCTTCCAAAGACATATAAGTTATCATAATTCTTCTCCTTTCACCTTGGAAGAAGATGAATTATTCTTGATGAAAATGCTTAGTTTCAAATAAATAAAAAAATCAGTACAAGATTGTTTCAGAGTTCAGAGAGCATTTTCTTAAATGCATCTGGTAAAGTATTTGTGGAGCTCTTTTACTGCTACAATTTCACATTTTTTGAATTAGCATAAGGGGTTGTAATTGTTCAAAGATAGAAGTTAGCATTAGTGCTCGAGCCTAACTAACCTTACCTAGGCAGTTACAATCTTGGTTTGGTTTTAGTATGGGAGAAACAGGATGCTTGGTTATGTAACTACGAACAGTAGGCCACTATATAATGTTGGTAAAGCTCTTTTCCATTGTAGTAACTGCATGATGTCCTCTATTGCACATCTGGGAAAGGAGGTTCGTTGTGTAATGTAAGTGGGTTTGTATCAATGCTAGCAATCAGGTAATAATTTTATGCTTTATCACTATACATTTTTAATAGTCTTGGAACTTGTGTTTGCAATAAAGGATAATCTGCAACAGAGCTGAAAAAAATATCTAGACCCTGCTGGTTGTCTGCATGATAACCTGTATGCCTTTATTTAGGTGTTTTCATCTTCTTGGTAAACACAGATGCTAAACTGAGTTGTCTTTACTTATTCATTACAATTTTAGTTTTACAATATTGCCAGTCCTGATATTAAAAAAAAACCCATATAAATTAATTAGAAGATTTGCACAAAATTGTATTTTTTCTCTTTTTCTGAAATTTTAGTCATTCTTACATGATGTTTTTGGGCTGTTCTCCATAGCTATGAAAGATAGAAACATGCACATTTTCAAATGAAAGGTGAAACTCTCTTGTTATTGCTTGTGCCCAGCAGCTGGTGCTTCAAGTACAGCATTAAATACTGCAAGACATAGGACAAGCAGCAAGAGCTGGAAGGAATGGGTTTATGTGGGAATATGGGTTATTGGTGGAGAATAATGTTCAGCACTGGCTTAAAAAAAGTTGCAGCGTGGGATGGGATTTCGCTTTGATGAGTGTTTTCTAAAGCCACTCTAATGAGCTTGACAATATCTGTTTCCAGATGATTTTTTTGTTGTTAAAGCCAAAAGGCTACACAGAAAGGAAAAACTGACTGTCTTAAAAATGCTCTCAGAGGTGTAGAACTGGCATGTTAGCACACCAGAAAGGAAAATATTTCGTTTCTCTGTTTTGCTTTGTCATCAGACATTTATTAGCTATGTGCCAAACAGAAGGTAAAAGTGGTTGGAAAACACTGCTTCACTTTTGTTTTTTTTTAGCCTGGGGAGTAGGATGTTTGTGTATCCATGGGCACAGAAAATTGTGAATTATTTGGGGGCAGGACAGAATCAGACTGCCAGTTCTACAAGGTAACACTGTGCTTATCAGAAGGCCAAAACAGAGTATGTGAGTATCTTCAATTACAGTACACTGAAAGATAAGTTTCCTACCATAATAACCTCAGGCATAAGAGGAGGGGAAAAAAACCTTCTTTGGGACATGTTCAAACCCTCCTTAACATTGTGTTTACTGGTGAGTGCCTAGGGATGGTTTATGAATTTGTACTAAAATAAATTTGTTTGCTAATTTCTCTTCTGTTTGTCTGTGCTTATGGGGTTTGCCATTTCAGCTGGATGAAGGTGGGAAAGAGGAATGGTTAATTTTGCCTCCAAATGAACTACTTAAAAGGTCAAATTTGTCAGTGAAATTTAACGCTGACCTTGGCTTTTAAGCTATATCCATCCCTGTTCCCACCAATTTCTTCTTTCGTTTGACCTCACCAGCTGTTTTTTACAAAGATGTTTTATTGAGTGTCAAAGATAAACTTAAGTGGGTAACACCTGACTACACACAGGGAAGTGCTCTAGCTGTCTGCTGAAATGGAGGGCACTCACCTAAGAGCTAAACTCAGCATTCCTACAGTGAAAACCCCTAAGAAGTCTGATGTATCCATGCAGATGGACCAGGACAGAGAGGACACTTCAGTACAGGCAGTAGGTTGCAGCAAGTACCTAGACCCTTCCCCTAATGTTAAGGTAAGTACCTGCAAAAGGTGTATGCAGGTTGGCAATTTGTTATGCCAAGTGGCTGAGTTGCAAGAAACAGGCATAAGGCTGAGTAGCATTAGAGTTGCTGAGAGGGAAATGAATAGGTCATTCCAAAGCCACATGCCTGTATCAGACACCACCAAGAAAGGGGCACCTTGGATCCCAGCGACCCATAAAAGCAGGATTATCTTCATCCTCCACTCTGTAACACCACCAACAAAACCATATATGAGGTTTTAACACCTATGGCCACCTGGAAAAAAATTACCAGAAGGACATAGGGAATACTATAAAAAGAAACGACACGTGCTTGTAGATAGTACCTCTCCGTTAGAATCACAGAACGGTAGGGGTTGGAAGGGATCTTGGGAGATCATCTAGTCCAACCCCACTGCTAACTAAGGTACACCCAGATCAGACTGCACAGGAAGGCATCCTGGCAGCTTTTGAAAGTCTCCAGAGGAGACTCCACAACCTCTCTGGGCAGCTTGTTCTATTGCTCTGTTACCCTCAAAGCAAAGTTTCTCAAGTTCAAGGAAAACTTCCTGTGTTGTAGTTTGCACCCATTGCCCCTTATCCTATTATTGGCCACTGCTAAAAAGAGCCTAGTTCCATCCTCATGGTCAATCCCGTTTAGATATTTATATGCATTGATAAGATCCCGTCTCAGGCTTCAATTCCCAGGCCTAAGACCAACAGGTCCCTCAGCCTCTCCTTGGAAGAGAGATGTTCCAATTCCCTAATCATCCTCTGTTGAACTATTTCCAGTATTTCCCTGTCTTTCTTGAACTGGAGAGCCCTAATGGGGACACAATACTCCAGGTTCAGCCTCATCAGTTCAGAGTAGGGGGAAAGCCACACCTGTTGGCCACACTCTTAATGCACCCCAGATTATCATTGGCCTCTTGGCCAAAAGGGCACATTGTCAGCTCATGGTGAACTTCTTGTTAACCACACTCAGAGGTCCTTCTCTGCAAGGCTGCTTTCCAGCAGGCCAGCCACTAACCTGTGCTGATGAATGGAGTTATTTCTCTCCAGGTGCGGGATGCTACACTTGCCCTTGTTGAACTTCACAAGGTTCTTCTCTGACCAATTCTCCAGCCTATCCAGGTATCACTGAGCTGCACCACAGACTTTTGGTGTGCCAGCCATCTCCTCTGGTTTTCTATTAGCAAAACTGCTGAGAGGACACTCTGTTGCTTCATCCAGGTTGTTGATGAATATGTTGACAAAGACTGGACCCAGTATTGGCCCCTGGGGAACACCCTAGCCACAGGCCTCCAACTAGACCCTTCACCATTGATCACAACCCTCTGTGCTCTGTCAGTCACCCAATTCTCAATCCACTCCAATGTCCACTTATCTAATCCACACTTTCTGAGCTTACCTATGAGGATGCTATAGGAGACAGTGTCAAAAGCCTTGCTGACATCAAGATAGACGATGTCCACTGCTCTTCTCTCATCTCCCCAGCCAGTCATGCCATCACAGAATGTTATCATATTGATCAAATGTGGTTTCCCCTTTGTGAATCCATGCTGACTATTCCTGATAATCTACTTTTCCTCCACATGCTTAGAGATGACCTCCAGAATGAACTGTTCCATCACCTTTCCAGGAATGGAGGTGAGGATGACTGGCCTGTAATTTCCTGAGTTCTCCTTATCATCCTTTTTGAACACTGGGGTGACATTGGATTTCCTCCAGCCCTCAGGCAACTTTCCTCTTCTCCATGACCTTTCAAAAATGATGGAGAACTGTAGCCAGCTCCTTCAGCACTTGGAGGTGCATCCCATTGGGGCCCGTGTGTTTGTGAGCGTCCAGCTTGTGTATGTGATATCTAACCCTGTCCTCCCCAAACAAGGGAGAGTCTTCCTTCCTCCAGATTTTCTGTCTTAATTCCAGGGACTGAGGGACAGCTTTAACAGTAAAGATTGAAGCAAAGGAGGTGTTCAGTACCTCTCCCTTCCCTTCATCCTCTGTCATCAGGTCACTCAAATCGTTCAGCATTTTGCCTGGTGTTTCTTTTCCTGCTAAGTTACTTGAAGAAGCCCTTCTTGTTACATTTTACATCCTTTGCCAGATTTAATTAAAGATGGCCCTGTATTTTCTTGGAGCATCCTTACGTACTCTGGCATCATTCCTATATTCTTCCCAAGTGGCCAGTCCCTTTATACACATACTGTGGATTTCCTTCTTCCATTTGAGGCTTTCCAGAAGCTCCTTGCTATCTTACCTCCCCTGCATGATTTCTTACTCATAGGGATGCATGGATCGTAAGTTTGGAAACGTGGTGCTTGAATACTAACCATCTCTCTCTGGCCCCCACACTATCTAGAGCTCTAAACCATGGAGTTCTTCCAAGCAGGTCTCTGAAGAGGTTAAATGGCACGGAGGCACCCATCTATTGACCTGATAGGAAGTCATGAGAGGTATGCTGCCTCCCAGAAGCTAAGATCCAAGACATTGCCAAGAGGGTATCACAACTTGTCAAGAGCACTGAGTCCTGTCCACTGTTACTCTAACATGTGTACATGAATGACACTGTGAGCCAGAACCTGGGTAGAATCAAGGAAGATGATAAAGCCCTAGGGCTTTGTAGTGCAAGTGAAAAACATTGGTGCCCAAGTTGTATTTTCCTCCAATTTACCAGCTAAAGGGGACAGCCAGAAAGGGATGAATAATGAATATCATCTCCTGGCTATGTGGCTGGTGCTTTTGTTAGCGTTTTGAGTTTTATGACAATTTTGATTACTATAATCTGTTAAGGAGGAATTGAATACATCTGTATCAAAAAGGCAAAAGATTCTTTGGCAGCAGGCTAGGCAACTTGTTGAGGTGGGCTTTACTTGGGGAGCAGGGTCTAAATGGCAATACTCATGACATCCCATCCGACTGGGGAAAAAGCTAGGCCAACCAGAGCAGCAACAAATGTTCCTTAGCTGCTTTCCAAGGGGAGAGCCAGAAGGTCAACCACTTTAACAGTGTGTGTGACTATGGTGGATCCATTTGCAGTACATATCATGATTATCAGAAATACTAAGCTGACTTTAAGATAAATATTATCTGGAATTTGAAAGGGATCTCTTTACAATTCCCCTTGCCAAATATATTGACCACTTGCCTTTTATCAGCAGGAATGTCCTGTGCTGTACTTTTTAATAAAATCTACAGATACTATTCCCTCCCATTCCAGATTGGGCAAGATAACTTTGAAGATTTCTAGTTTCTTTTGCACATAAAGGGACACTAACATAAGTACATCTAGAAAAACTCAACAATGTTTATTTTTCTTTAAACCTATCTAGTTTGCTGCCCACATTTTTATTAAACTGTTCCGTACAACTCTTGCCAGGAGCAAAATAGCCTAATAGTATAACTCCTCCATAATGGAATAATTTAAAATCGTGACTTATTCCAGGTCTCAGGCAACTGTACATTATTTTTAGCTCTTCCTGCTATCCTTGACACAGGCATGGAAGTCAGGTACTTAAGCTCCTACACCACAGGATTTCAGCTGGGATAGTTTACCTATGAAATATCTCTTCCTTTTAAATTTCAGGCTATTTCATTCATGAGCTAGAGTTGTTTTTTCTCCAAAGCCAGGTGGACTGCCCAGTGTCAGGGCAAATAACAGGCTGGTAATTTAGCCAGCATATCAACAGTAAAATAAAATCTAAAGCAAAATTGGAAAGGGTTTGGTTCTAGATAACTAACCTCTGTCATAATAAATTTACAGTTTTGCATTTCTAAATACTACAGAAGCACAAAGAATCTCAAAACAAATACTTAAACTAAATAAACTTTGAGACACACGTATATGTTGTAAATTTCTGAAGTGAGATACTCCCATTTAATCTTCAAAGTCTAATGCTAAATGTAGATGGAAACCATCAATGTCCCATCCTTTATAAATTATAACTGCTTCTATATAATTCTTCAAAGCCATTTTTGAGCCATTTGAGCTTTTTTTCAATTTGCACTAAATATCTACCAAGAGATTATAATTTAGAATTTAGAGTAATATTTAAACTGATATCATATGTATAATTTTAAATACATTTTATTATTAAAAAATGACAATTTCTCAAGATATATAGCACACTGTTTCCCTCTTCTGAAAGCAAGCACAAAGTTTAAAGTTAAATTCTTTTAGCTGTTCCTGAGCTATTAAACTTCCACAGCACCTATGGACAACTGTAGGGGCTGCAACACCTGTTGTGTTATGCCGAAACTGGTTGTTTTTAAACACATTGAAGAAATTACTTGGGAAATATTGTTACAATACACTTAGCATTCACTTATTTTTAAAGAAAAAGAGGCAAAATGTTTTATCTTCTTGTATTTGAAGAAATAAAAGAGATGACAGTCTTGGAAAAATAATCTGCTACAGTCACCTAACCTTCCTGAAGTGGTGGGTGGCTGGAAGGAGAAAGGTATGTTTAAAGATATGGGTGCTTCTAGAAAACGTCTGTGTGACAGTCCTAATGGAGGAAAAATGGAGGTAACGTGAAAGATGTGGTCAGAATGGAATCCTGCTACAGGCAGTATCACAGTAATCTCTCATATATCCCTTTTTGTTTTGTGTGCCTTTTCTCACTACATGTATTTTCCAGACAGATCTCACTCTGAATTAGAAACTGCCTGAGAGACGCTACTCTGCCTCTTTCAGATAATATGGAAAGATAGATCTTTCCATGCCAGTTGTTAATATTTTCAAGCTTTTTAAGCTCTTTTGGGCAGTAACAGTAAGTTTGTGTGTTTGCACAGTGCCTCTGGCAACTACTATATTATACTGAATAAAAATGATGGAGAGGGGACTTCTGCTGAAAACCACTGTCTTCACCATGCTGCCTGCTCTGGATTTTTTTCAGTATTAACCATAATAAAACAACCTTACAGTGGGCACTGTGTCAGAAGTCAAAGGGATAATGATGATGCACCCATGAATGAGGAGTATTATGCTGAGAGCCAAACTATTTTCCAAGTTGGTATTAAGTGGATCTCAAGCAGAAAATCTCATACAATTTTTATGACTGTGGGGGAGCCATCCCAGTAACTCTTGGCTTTGTCATTACAATTTTAAATCAAGTTATTGCCCATTTTAATATACAAACCAGTTTCCATGGAAATATAGAGTCGAGTCACTGGCCCATTTGAAAAAAACAGATGGTGAGTGAATGGGGAAGGATGGAGGTAGAGGTAGTCATGTGGAATTTCTCCATTTTTTACCAGATCATCAAGAAAACAGCTAGTCAGCTCAGCACTGCAGCAGGTTTTGGATGAGTTAACACTGGACATACAACAGTAATAGCCTTCTAATGGCTTGTCTTATACATGTAAGTTAATAACATGCAAAATTTTAATCTAAAAATTCTGAAAGCTTTAAAAATAAGTCGTAAGAGAGCATATACAGAAATTCAGGGTGTTTTCTCACAGGCATGTTGTACTTACAGACAGGCATGACAAAATCTCACAGTGAATTATTCATATTTTGAAAATAACCTCTGTGCAAGAAGGTCTCCATTTCCTCAAATGGTTAGAATCACAGAATATTTCAAATTGGAAGAGACCTATAAGGATCATCAAATCCAACTTCCTGCTCCTCACAGGACTACCTAATACTAAACCATATAACTGAGAGTGTTGTCCAGATACTACTTGAACTCTGGCAGGCTCAGTGCCATGACCACCTTCCCTGAGAAGACTGTTCCAGTGATTGACCAACCTTTTAGTAAAGAACCCTTTTCTGATATCCAACCTGAACTTCTCGTGATGCAGCTTAATTGCATTTCCTTGTGTCTTATCACTGGTCACCAGAGAGAGATCAGCACTCCCCTTCCACTGTTGCACCTTGAGCAAGCTGTAGACTGCAACAAGGTCATCCCTCTCTTCTCCAAGATGAACAACAAATCAAGTGACTTCAGCCATTTCTTATAAGTCTTACTCTCAAGGTCCTTCACCATTTTGGTTGCCCTCCTCTGGGCACTTCCTAACAGTTTGAGGTCTGTCTTATACTGATGTGCTCAAGCAGTACTCAAGGTGGAGCCATCTGAGTGCAGTGTTGAGTGGGACAATCATTGCCCTTGACCAGCTAGCTATTCTGTACTTGATACACATCAGGTTACAGCTGGTCCTTTTGGCTGCCTGGGCATACTGTTGACTCATATCTCTTTCCACAGGACTGCTCTCTAGACTCTCATGTCTCAGTTTTTATCTATAAACAGGATTACCCTATCACAGGTAGCAAATCCTGCAACTGCTATGAATAATTCTGCCACCATTGAATGAACTTGAGTGACACATCAGTCAATGTAAGCAAAGGTGTATGAGTATGGCCCTTATAATTCATGACTCAGCCTACACCAGCAATTAATATTTATTTTCTTGGTTTTCCAGAAACCACTGTTATCTATACTTACCTCCAAGCCACAATCCTCCTTCTGTACTAGGAATGGGGTGTTCAGAATTCTAATAGCACAGATAGATTTAACAGTCTCTTCCCTCAAGCTTCTTCACTGGTAACTTGATTTCAGCATTCACTGAAAAGGACCACAAGAGATAATTAATGTACTGAGCAAATTACTTCAAAAAAACTGAATAAAGAGCCTTGATGCTATTATGTTTATTTAGCATTTATCAACAGTTCTACAGGTTTAATGGCAATACTAAATTCTTGAGAAGGGCCATTATAAACTCAAGCAAGACATTAGCTCAAGTGTGGGGTAGCGAAAGGAGATATAGCTAGAACAAATATAGTAAGTGGTGAATAACAAAAGATGTTATTAATGTGTCTAGATCTGACGCAGGAATGCAGAAAAAGAACTAAAGCACTGAGGTAGGGTCAAGGCCACCATGCTTGCACCAGAAGCTGAGAAAAACAGTGTTCAAAAGCTTCCCCAATACAAATTCTTCTGATTTTGTTCTCACATCATATTTGCTTTTTACTACCTGTGACTCTCAGTTGCCTGAATGTTTTTCCAGTATCTAATATGTTATGGTGTTGCCTTCAAGTTTTATTAATGTTTTCCAATCATTTTCTAGTTTCCTGATGAATTAGCCTGTCAAAACCAGTTTTTAACAGATAGTATAATAATTGACCATTGAACATCTGTTTGAATTTGTTGTGGATAAATACTGAATTGGATAGCCACAAAAATATAATTTATTATTGCTAGTAGATGATTTTCTACAGTAAATAATTGCTATACAGAAAATTAATTTACTTTTTTATTATTAAAAACTGACAAAGAATAATCTAAAAAGTAGAGATTACCCAGTTTTGTAAAATCTGTAGCAGGAAGAGATGAAATACATTCCTTGGGTTTGCTTATTTTCTTTCATTTGCCATTTTTGAGTGAAATTTTGGAGGATATCCATCTTTTATCAATATTTTTTGAGCCAATATTTTGACAATTTTTCTGCTGTGGATAGATATGGGATTTGGAGCATAAATTTATCCCATTCTTTACAGAATTAGTCATTTTTTTAGTTATACAAACAGAAGAATTTCATATATTCCAAATTTAGGTCTGATGTATACATGTTTGAAGTCTTGTTTAACTCTGCTTTTGCAGCATCTCATAATTTAGAAATCACAAATTCCACATTTGGAAATAGCTTACATCTGTACAACAGAAAGTCCTGCATCCTGAAAAGCATCAGATGTTGTGAAATCTTTTTCAAACTACATGTTAAACAGTAAAGCTGAGAACATTTACATATAAAAGTTTGTATGGAGCTGCTAATCTAAATACAAATGCTGTGCTTCAAAAGTTCAGATCAATCAGAAAAATACTCTCTCTAAAATATTTGCATGTTGAAACACATTTTGTTTCAAAACATTTAAAAATAAGGAGCAATCAACTTATTTTACTGTGTGATACAATTACAGAATAACAAGAAGGAACATTTTTGAAGTATATTTAACAAGTAGCTTGTTTCAGCCTGGATATTAGCTTGATTTACCATCTGCAGAATTACCAATAACATGATGCATTTATTACCCGTAAAAGCTATTAGCAGGTCATTTTGTTCAGTTCATCATATGTGTCTTGAGACACAATCTGGCGTCTAACAGATTTTCATACATTGATGTCACAGAGAATCAGACTGTTCTTTAATTGATTGTTTCTTGCTAGACTACTTTGATTAAAACAGGTTGTGCTATTTGCTTTTAGTTCTGCATTTCTCTGCTTTAAATGCATGCCCAGGAAAGGCAGAAATTATTCTCATTTCCCTGGATTTGTCTAATTCAGTGAGCATGTGATAATCCTTGTAATCAAGCTGTTTAAAAACCGTTCCAGTTATTCTAAACCCATTACTCCCTTCCCAATTAATACAATCTACACAATGTTTTAAAAGCTATTCATCTTTCCAGGCCAAGTTGTTAAAGGATTGTTAGATCTTAAGCCTTGGAGACATGAGTGCATACAGAGGAATGGCATCTCAAGAAAGTGTTTTTTCCTTTAATTTACTGAGGATAGGCTCATAAGATAGACTCTAGCAGTATGAAGAGAGGTAACTATTTTATTTATCAGGAAACAACAGAATATCTGTAGATATTTTGCTTGGTGCTTCATCTGAAAGTATCATCTCACCTAGCCCCAAAGGCCAGTTCTATGCTCTTTGGGGAATAGAATATCAATTATGTGGTTTATACTTTCGTTTCTTCAAGAATCAGCAATTTGAAATAAGACTGGATGTGGCAAGGATATTAAAAAAAAATGCTGTTTTGAAGTTTACTAGGTGCAGAATTTTACCCAAAGTACTATGGGCTACAGAAATCGAGATACTATTTGAACCATGGTAGAGGCATTTTTGTTTCTTTCTCTTTCATCTGGCACTAAGACTCTCAACTGACTTAAACTGGTATAATTACCTAGAAAGAAATAGACTTATGTCATCTTTCATTGTCTAAGGATTTAATAGTTTTAATATTAAACATTATCATCTATTTATTCTAATGATATACAAAAATTTCACTCCATGCAAAACCACAATTCGTCATGCTAAAATGATGCACAAAACTTACACATTACACTTTTGCCCTAAGATGCAGCTTACCCTACGTGATATTTTTTTTCATGCTGCAACACTTTTTTTTGTCTATAATTATTCTGCATGTTGGTACCTAATATAAATTGCTTACAGATGTAGGGGCATACATGCTTGCAGTAGGGTGGATCAGCCTGTAAAACCAAGCTCCTGGACACAGTGATGTTTCTGTTCTTGCTTGTGCATTTTGTAAGTGCTTTTGAATAAGACAAATACAGAAAAATATAGAAAAAATATATGGAAGTTAAACATAATGATTGGATGTCTTTTGTATTGATGAAATTATTGACTGTAATGTGCATTAGGATTGTCTATGTTCTTATCACACACTACATAAAATAATTTGACTCCAGAGACAGATGTTGCACTATTTATGACTATATGATAGAAAACACCTAAAGAGAAAAGAATTGAAAGAAAATGAAAACCAGAGAGAGGAGGGAGCGGTAAAACTTGCATCCTGATGAGCTGCACTTTCTTCCATCACAGATACAAGGTCAATACTATCTTTCCCTAAGGCTTCAACTTTGTTCCTATGTAAAGTTATAGTAATATTAGGACAAAATCTGTATGTTTTTTGTTTGTTATTTTTTTATCATGCTTGTATGAACATAGAGGTACTGTAAAAGCCTGTGCTACCTGTGATGCCCATGTAATCAGAAGACACATTTCAGGAGGTCATGTTTGAGTTTAGAAACGTCTTAAGAATCTAGTTAAAGAGAATGAAAATTAGCCATAGGGAAAAAATCAGCTCAGAAACATACACAAGGCCCTTTAATATCCTACTTTCTCTTCTCACTGTGACACTGGACAGTTTTATGTTTACCACCAAGTTATCATTTTAGCTGACTTTCAAATAAAAGGTAGGTGCATGCTGTGTTTTAACATATCTACCCTGGCAATGACAGCAGAGTCTAGGCTTCAGCTTTTTCAGTGGTCCTTGGCTCCTGCCAATTATATGATGGAAGTATTCAGAGAAGTTGACACCCTTCAAACTCACAGCTGTTGCTAGAACAGCACACAGAGCTCACCAATGTAGCCATTCCCTGTAAGTGGTGGGAGTTCCTCCAAGTACACTATATCTCGTACCAACCTTTTAGAGGGTACTTGAAGGAAAACTTGCATGAGTCACATTCAGTGCAGGCACACAACATCAATGCTTTCTAGAAAAGGACTTGGAGGATGCCACTGGAATTAGTTAGGGGGACTGGACATAAGTGATTTGCACTGACAGGAGTTGGGGGAACAAATGAGCAAGGAAATGAGTGAGAGTGACAAATGGCATAAGGCCTGTGGGAGAAAAAGAATAAAGAGAAAAACTTTAAATGCAGGATGAATGTAGCAAGGAAAGAAGGCAAAAATTTAAGGATATATGGATAGGACCCAAAGTGAAACCTCTATGCAGAAAAGGAAAGGGGTGAAGTAGACAAGAAGTCAGCAAAGGGCAAAAAGTGCAGCCAAAACTGCCATTGCTTTTCCAAATGCTGAAGATCCCTGCTTTCACAAATTCCTAGATGCTGTTTTTCCACAAATCTCCATAGAATAGTCACCCAAAGGGGAGTGTAAGCCATCTCCTGTATCCTCAATGGTTGCTGGTCTCCATTTCCAAAAAGTTTACATAGTTCAATGAGGTCTTACTCATTCACCTAACCCATGTAAAGACTCTTATTTTGACTGCTTGTGTGCAATCAGATTCTCCTCATCACTGCAGAATCTTAACTTTCCCAACCCACTTTCCTTTGTAGCTTAGCCAACTGAGAAATTGAACAAAGAGAGTAGACCACAAATACAGCCAAGTTCTTGCATCCTTAGTAATTGTAAAAATTCAATTCCCATTATTATTCTGATTACCTTTACAATCTGAAAGGTGAATCTTTTGAAGTGCAATATTTCTGTACAGCCCAAAGCTTTTTACATCACTGAGCCTTGAATTCTGTAAATATCTACATCTTTTGTTACGTTCCAGGGGTGGAGCTCATATTACTCTAACCTAGAACTGCACTTGTGCAAGAGATGGCATGAAAGTCCATGTTATACCCTCCTATGAAGAACATTTTAATCCTGTTTAAGATGAATTAAGAGGGGGCACAATGTTCTTGCACTCTTTCTGTTTTTTTGCTCTCCCCCCTCCTTTTTCTTCATATTTTCTTACATCTGGTTTACAACATAATTTTTTCTCCTTTTGGGTGTTCTGAATAAGAGTGGCAACGACAACCCTCTACACTGCACAAGGAAAAAAAAGAAACATAAAAGCATGTAGGCATAGACTTTTGTTCTTTATTGTAGTTACAAGTCAACTGAACTCTCCAAAAGGGGACAACACTACTCCTTTATCATCCCATTAAAAAATTAGAACAGATAAACGAGTGAAAACGTATGGGGTGTCTCTAAACCTATACCAAAAAACCACAAACAAACAAACAAACAAAATTTTTGCAGTCTGTAGAGGATTAGAAAATAGCTTCACTAATTAATGACAAGGTCTCTGGTGAAGACTTTGTAAGACATTCCAAGTGGAAATGTGTCATGTCAATTATTTTTTGTGGGTGGTGGTGGTGAATATCATGAGCAACAAATCTTCCTTCAACTACAAAGAAAACACAGGTTGTAATTACAAGAGTACCAAAAATTACAAGGACACGGAAATGCAATGCCACATCTCTTGCAAAAGTGCTATGAGCCTTTAGCAACCACAAACTGCCGGACCTCATTCTTGCTTCTGAGTAAAACGTGAACCTTGGGAATAGGCTTGCTGAGATTTTTAACTTGCACATACTCAGAGGAAAGAGTGCCACCTACTGAGAGCAGACATTGAAACGTGGCTTATTCTTCCTGACTTAATACACTCAAGTGAAAAGCCATGAGTATGTTTTAGTATCCCAGTCTACATGCATTCGTACTTGTGTTGTTTTATAGAATTTCAAAATTTAACAAGAAAAAGAGAAATAAATCTCATTGAATCAAATTCAACGACCCCGAAAACTAGGTTAGTGGCAGCAGTGACATAATTTCTCTGGCGTTTAGTCTCTGAGCCAGCAGTAGGAGGTAAACAAAGAAGCAGTGGATGAGTTAACTACAGCACCAAAACTGAAGAGGAAGGCAGGAATTACCAACATCTGATATTTTTCAGAAAAGCAGACTAAACCAACTGGCTCATCTGGCAAAATATCCTCACTCTCTGAAGATGCAGTGTGAACATTGTTTTTTCTGTCCAAGAGTATGAACCACTGAGCTTGCTTTTACAATTGTAGTCATTGTTCACTTTCTCCAGTTTTGCCTATCACTGCATCACTATTGGTAAAACTGACATATGAGCAGGATGTTTCATAATGGATTAAGCTGCACAAAAGGGTGTAGTAGATGGCCCAAGGTACCAAGCGCTGGCAGCATCTTTGAGTGCATTCAACAGTATTATCTGGTTTATGAATACAGACCAACCACTTCTGCTACTTTAAAAAGTATGCTATTGCAAGAAAAAAAAAATGTTTCAGACATACAAAATATTTATGGGACAATCCAACATCAGTGCAAAGAGCAGAATAGGGTAGAAAGGAAAAGCACAGGGGAGAGAGCAATTTTGGAAGAAGAATGTGCTGGTGATAAGGGGCACAGCACTGCTTACTTCTGCAAAGCTGCAGGATTTCTGTGCCCTGCACAGTTGCTGGCAGCAGGTCAAGGGGCAGAGCCTTCACATGCTAACATAAGGAAAATCAATTTCAGTCCTCAGTGGACTCAACTACTGGAACAAAAGGCAACCCAAGCAATTGCTCTATGGCAGTTCGTGTACTTCTGGTGTGCTACAGGCAGCCCATCAGTTCCAAATCATGTGCTGGTTCTAGAGCAGCCCAAGAAAAGAAAAGGAAAAAAAAAAGACTTTTGTGAAGCATCTGGCTTCACATATGCACTTCAGATACAACTGCGAATTTGAATCAGTTCATGGAACGGTAGAACCAGCTCTCTGGATCTAAAGTGGTTCTTTGGCCAGTTTTTTCTTTAAGACAACCATTAAAACACAGAGAGTAAACTAAGGTGGGGTGAGCAGTTTGCTTCAATTAAAGTTAACAGAAAACAAGCGTAAAGCCTAGACTTTATATTTTGATTTAAAAACCAAGGAACAAATTGAATGTAATAACTAACTTAATATTTAAGTGCATTCTATGGAAGGCCAATCTTTCTGTGCCTCTGTCTTGTGAAGGGAAAGTTCTTGCCAGCCATCTTGATAGCCACAACAACTGCAAAGGACTTCCTCTTTTCAGTTATTACTTCTTACGCTCTAGCAATCAACAGGCCCAAGATAAAAGCAGGACTTAGAAAATGGACATGGAGAAGAAGGATAATTCTCCTCTTGGAGCATTTACAACCAGAGATCTCTGATTTTCTAGCTTTCCTAAACCCATATTAATTTACCTTGAACTGAAAGATAATTTGTGCATTATGTTTTTTATGGAAAATCTTCTTGGGACTCATCCAGTGTTAGAGAATCTGGTCAAGGCTACTTTATCCAGAACTATTCACATAGATCAATGAAGTTCCACATCCAGTCATGAAACCTAACAGACTGGCTAACCAGACAAACTTTCTGGGTTGGTATCAAAGAATCACAGCTAGCTGCTTGAACATGCATGCCATAGACCTGTCTACATTCACTGCATTCCTTGCCAGGTAAGGTAACACCATGCTCAACACTCCTTGCTGAAGCAGCAGGCCTGAAGACACCTGTCTGTCAAGCATATGGTGAGCTGGCCCAGCTGGTGTCTCTGCACTGCATCAGTGAAAAATTGACCTTTCTGCATAATATGCTATCTGATACGTGCATGAAACATAGTACAGCTGTGTTTGTGTACATAAAGAAACTAGATAACGACTCCTAATGATAACATAGGAAGTCTGAATTATTTTGGAAGGAGCTGCTAGTTAACTGTCATAATTAAGAAATTTATTTGAACATCCAGCTAACAACATGTAGAGGTTTATAGACCATCTAATGAATAAAATGCCACACTTCTTTTTACGTTACCAGCTTCAGCAGAAGAGTATTTAACTTCTGAAAATTTCAAGACGTCTGCTGCAAAATAAGAGACTTGTATTTAGTTTTCCTCATGCAAAACGGTCCTACACTCTACAGCAGGATCTGCCATACACTGTCCACTAGGTCACTAGCAAGGCACTCTGTGGGGTAGGAAAGTCTACAGTGACTGCATAAAGTCAGAGTGACAGACTAGTAACGCTGGAAATGCCATGTATGAGGGCACAGAAATGGGGGGAATATCCCCTGCATGTGTTTTGCCTCCATTACTGCATTTTAAAGGAAACGCTGTGTCAGTGTTTTTGATGCATCCAGGGACTGAATGTAAACAACATGGTACAACTCTAGAAACTGCCATCATAAAATATTTTAAGAGGCAGAGTAGAGTAAAATAAAATAAAAATGTCTTTTTATGTGATATCTCAGAGTAATTCAGGATTTATGGTACCTTAACCTTTAGAATCCAAAATATTAAGCTATGTTTCTTAGAGATAATAACTCGGTTGTCCCTCACTTATGTGTCTTAGATAAAAGCCTACTGCCACAGAATCCATGAATGCTCAAATACCCTTGCGGGCCTTTAGTAGTAAATCTTATGGAATAGCTTATGGCCAATGTAATGGCCCACAGTAGCCTGCGAATATCATGAATTCTAATAATACTTACATCAGTAGAAACATGAAGTAATGTCTCCATTGTAATTAAATGATGTATTTAGAGCAGTGCACTAAATGGTCCCCTAGTGTGTTGGTGATATATTCTAATAGTCTTCTCTTTACAGCCCCACACGGTAATATTCATGCTTTATTCTGGAGGGCTTTGCTTCTTACTGAACATTTGAATTGCAACATTAAGTGGTAAAGTGGATTACAGAAGACCTCCATGAATATGGATTCAGATCAAGAATCTAAGTGCTTAAAAAAATAAAATGTTACTATTTAAACAGAATTATTACCAAAACAATTTGATATGGAGGGTTGTCATGAATTTTTTTTTTTTCCTCGCTACAGAACCTGGACCCAGATCAAATTTTCTGCAATTAAATACTGAACAGGAGGAGATATTTAATTCAGCTAAATAATTTTCACTGCAGTTATGGAATTTATTTTATTTAAGGTATAAATTAATTTTAATAATTATGTTACTACTGTATTTTAAATGTATTTCTGAAAAGATTCAGACTACAGTACAGTGTCAGCTCCTAATACTGCTGCTGATTGTATATGTTTCATATTTTAGAATGAGTATCTGCTGCTTCAGAGAGAGAAAATAATCTCTTTTCTGTTGATTAGGGAGCAACAAAAATGTTCATTTATGTATGTCTACTCTTTATTTTACCAGTAAATCAGCCAATAATATAACAGAATATAACAGCTGGAGGTATTAAGGGCCTGAGGCAAAGCTAAGGGCATGGCCAGAAACTATGGAGTATTAGGAAGCATATTACACAATACATAAAAGTATGGCTGACACCTCATTATGAAGCAATGTTTTACATTATTTTAAAAAAATATTACAAATCAGAATAAAACCATCTATATCAATAACAATTTTCGTTAAAAGGTTCTGTTCGTTCCTCTAGCTCAGCTTTTCCAAGAGGTGCTCATGAAATACTGTTTCCTTGTGACGTTTACACTAACCAAGCAACAATTCGGAACAGAATTCTGTAGGAATTCATGCACGTGACACAGAGATTTTCATATGATTAAACATCAGTTACCAATGCATAATGTCGCTTGTCTTTATTTAACTCTGACAATATTTTTGTAATGTAATGCTTTGTGGAATAACTGATATTCATGTAGGAAAACTCCAGAGGATTTTTTAGTTTAGGGCTTTTCGCTGGATTTGGGGGTATTGTGGGGGTTTGGTTTGGATGGTTTGGGGGTGCTTGGTTTTGTTTTTGGTTTTGGTGGGTTTTGTTCGTTTGTTCAGTTGGTTGTTTTGGGGGCATTTTTTTGGTCTGCTTCAGGGCCAGTAACTAAATGAGAAGTGTAGTTGTCACACCCCCAAGTTTTATAAATGAATGAGCTCAATGGTTAGAGAGGCCTGCAGAAGGTTAGGTATTTTGAAATAGCATGGAATCATTCAGTTGAAAGCATGCCGAGGTTACCCAACCATTTGTACAACCCACTTGACTAGAGCTTTCCTTCACGGGCACCTTCACTTCAGATTTTGGCAAGACCAGTTTGACTTAAACTTACAGAAAGATATTATCCAAATCTAGACATAGCCACTGTAGGGCAAGCTGCTGGATGAACAAACTGTTGTATGTCAAAAATATTTTAACCTTTAGAAAATAACAGATTGAGTTTCCAAAGGGCACACATTCAGAGAAGCTGTAATCCTTCCTGCTCCAGCTCTAAATTTTGCCTATTCCTAGAAGTGATAAATTATCAGGTTTAAAAGTATTTTGTTCACATTTCTCTAATTTTCAGGTGCCTATGCTCTGGCACTTTCTGCCTAAAGCAGAGGTTCCAAGATAAGGTGTTCTGACAGTGTTCCTAGATGACTCCTGAGTTGCTGACAGAGGAAGGTTTTTGTTAAAATAAGTAGGTCTTGTGAACATTTATCTCTTTTTTTGCCTCTTGTGAACCAGTCAATTTTGTAGCCATAAAAGGTCTGGCTAAGATATAAAACTTATCTTGTTAGTGTGGATTATTGTGAACAACTTTAACAACTGCACTTACTCTTCCAGTTTAAGACCCTGATCAGCAGGGTGCTGGAGCCCAAGCATTCAGGCAGGGAAGGAGTACATTTAATGCAAAAACAGTTAAGGTAGATAATGCGTGCTGCTCTGAGGAACGTGCCTGAGAAAGCGTTTTGTTGGCTTACCAGAGCTTCAGGTACTTCACACTAGGAGATGCCCTGGTCACAGGCAGAAGACTCAGGAAATGAAGTATTTATTCTGGACATATTTTAATTTTGTTAGAACAATTCCAAAAAGGTGAACTAGAGAAAGATAACTTCAATCAAAGCAGATAAATGCATTTTTGGATATTACCCCAAGGAAGGTGATCCAGGGTGGCTGCAAGAGACTCTGCATTAAGAGACTAAGGACAGTTCCTTAGGATGAACTGGAAGTCATGGTCTACATAACAAACTCTTAAGACAGGTCTAAATACCACATCAAAGATTAAAAATCTTTCACACTCTGCAATCAAGATTCCTGGCAGAGGGTGAATTTATCCTTCAGACATATTATATTGGGGCAGGAGCCCTAGTTTTCTATGACTTCTGAGTATTTAGGAAACTAATACTATCTAGACATTGAATACTCCCAATGGTATTCCTAGTGTAATTGTAATTAGATGATGCCAAAGGGATGTTCATCTGTCTAGGAAATAAGGTGCTTTTAGTCCAAGGCAGTGAAATTACGTATTAAATATATTTATAAATGCCTCATGCTTTCCTATATTGTCTTGAAAATGAAAAGCATGTGTGTACCATAAATTTAAAAAATTAAATAAAATGGATGAAATTAAAATATAGAAAAAGTAAGCATAAAAAAAGAATCATCATATTCTATTAATTGTTAATTCCTTTTTGAATGAGACTTGAGAGAAGACGTACCACTATAAATCTTTGTCACAGTAAATAAGAAGAAAACAATCATCCTGGCTAAATTAAAATTAAAAAAATACTAATACTCATTAGCTGCTTTTCAAGCCTTATCTGATCAACCAACCACAGGTTTTGCTTAGATCTTGGCAAGGAACAAAGAAACAAATGAATTATTGCTTCTTGGTTTTGCCAGCAGGCTAGCACACCAAAAAGTTGCTTCTTTGATCCTCATATTATATTTAAAGGCATTCTTTAAAAGCATTTTTCTAGATCACGTTCCCACATTTGCATAGTTCAGACAATTCAGTTTCCGACACTTGTGAGAAAAATAAAAGTATTACAAGGGGCAGATTGTGTACAAGTGTTAAAACAGGAAAAGAAAAAGCAAACCAGTCTTGAAGGAATAGGAAGCTCAATTACAAGTGGAATGGACATCTTAGTACAGAAAAACTACTTTGATAAAACAGCTAGAAAATTCCCACTTAAAGCCATAAAAAGTCTCTTTACTTTCAGCCTCTGTTTTGAGAAATTTTATAATGCTATAGTCTTTTAGGCATCATATATGAAACTTTGCCTTCAACCTTAGAAATCAGCCCTCAAGTATGTGCACTGCAACTGCTACACCCGAAATACATACTTCCTCTTTCAGAAATCTACTGAAATGCTTTACTAGAAGAGTGATGTATTCTGGCTGGGATTTACGTTTACTCACTTCTTATATTAACAATTCGATTCTCACCTTTGTTAGCAGTGCCCCTGATTCTGAGCACGGTGGGTGATGCTCTCAAAGCAATAGATACTACTGCAGTACTATTTCTTCCTCACTTTTATGTGATGATATAGTTATCATCACATAAAAAAAAAGCAGAACTACTTTTGAATTACAAAAGCCTGACCTACTCGATAATCCCAAAGACGACAGCAGGAAGGAGGAACAGTTCATCAATCTGAAATGGGAAGACAGCAAAGGCCACTGAGATCTCTGTAGCGAAGGACAGGGGTAGATGGAAAGTGTTGAGGCCAGTGCTTAACGGAGTGAATCTGAAGCCTACCTTGTGGAAGAGCTGCAGTTCTACAGCTCCAAGTTAGAGTTCAAAAAGCTGCTAAAATACATTTTTCTTTAAAACATTTCAGAGAGGGAAAGCTTCTGTCCTTTGAAACTGGTTTGCACCCTTGTGTTTTTTTCAGATTTCATAGCGTAAAAATTATTACTTTGTGACTTTATATTCTGACAGACACTAAGTGTGGCTTCCAAATATTAATACATAAGTCATTTAAGTACATATACTAGAAATGCTACTAAGCCCCACATTGACATGTTGTACTTTATAACTCTGGCTAATCATATATTGAAATGCCTGTTTAGCCTTGTAAACCCTGTGGCTATTAATATGTGAGGATTTAAAGCAGCAAGATTTAAATTATACTAGGATTCTTTAAAAACACATTATCACTAGTTATTATTTTGTAATTAGCTGTATTCATCACAAGACTTCATAGAAGCAGCCAACAATCAGCAAGACCATTTATGCACACATGGATGAAAAAGTGATGCTTTTTATATGAAAGGGCACTCACTGTAAATTAATGACATGGGGAGAATTTTTGCTGTATGGATTTGTCTAACCAAAATTTTAACTTACTGTTTTTTAAGTATGCTTCAAAAATCTTTCAAGCAGAAAAACAGCAACACCAAACAAAAGCAGAGGCTTAGGGTTTGATTTATCAGCTAAGTAGCATATCAAAACAAAGGTATGGATGAATTCACTTTTAGTTCCTCTATAAATTCTTACACAATTTCTGCACATATTCTATTAAAAATAAACAAATAAATAAAACATTATCTAGGAAAAGATACTGAGGAAGACCATTTACCAGATTTATGATATACTGGTATTCATACCCAAGCTTAGATAAAGGCCATGAATTAGCTTACAAGTAGAAAAGGAAAGTAAAAAGTTGTTTTCATATTCTATAAGCTTTTTAAGTGTTTTGTGACATGAAAAGCACTACCATTAAGTTTGTCAGAGATTTTCTTGCAATGCCCCTGACTGGGATACTGGTGTGAAGAGCCAGGGTTGTGATATGTTGGTGGAATTCAGTGGGCAAAATTGTGGTATCTAATTTTGCTATGTGTGGTAGCTCTAACCAGTCCTATTAAATCTTTCCTTTGATAAGCACCACAGTCACATAGTCATGTGTGTTACGTGTGGATAGGTTCTTACCTACAATGTATCAGATATAGTTTCTCTAAAGTCATAGAGTTTTTTTATAAATATTTACGATGTTAGAGAGAGGTTAGCCCAATTCAGAAACACATGGACATGAAGGATTCCCATATAATTACTAATGTGTATTTTGCTAAGAGCTGATAATGGGTCAAGTAGTTCAGACATGATTATGACTATGTGCCTCCTGTATATTTATCCCATGGTTCCCATGTGCATCTGTTATTTATTCAAGTATTTTTTTTACTGTTAGCTTTAGAGATATTTATGCTGGTGAGCATCTGAGCATCTTTTCCACTGAAGATCATATAGAGGAAAAATTAATGTAGCAAGAAATACTGGCACATTAGATAGTGCAACAAGGGACCAAAGCACATTTCATCAAGAGTAAAGTGCTGGAAGTTGTTTAAGGTATAAAAATAGAATGAGCTGGTAAGCCTGACTCTCATACAGTGTATTTCAATAAGCAATCCATTAGGATGTAAGTGCCTAACACTGAATAGAAGTAGCTAAACCAATTCATTTTTCCAATAACAAGACAATTATTTCATGGCAAATGACTATGGATTTAAAGCACAAAATTAAACTATTTATATATATATATAAATATAGTAAAATCTAAATGAGGCTACCTTTACAATGATCTGTTGTAATAAAATATTACATAGATTTGGATGAGCATTGAGTAAAATGCAAGGTCTCTCAAGTGCAGAGATCTTTGCCTTTGAAGTAAAAAGTTCAGCAATGCATCTAAATAGAATCATTGCAAAGCTTCATATTCACTTTTTAAATTACTTTTGTTTTTATTTTTAAATATTCATTTTGTAGATAATTTAATTAAGTAGTTAAAATTTAGGGTATAAAACAGCATTGCTTAGTGTGGGATGAAAGGGCAGTTAAAGGTCATTTCATTAGAGGTGAAAGACAGAAAAAAATTGCAGAAAAAGTATGTTGAAAATCTTTTTTCTGCCGTTTCAATTTCAATCTGACAGGGACTTGGCAGCTAACAGCAAAATCTGGGAAAGCCATGAACAAGGTTCAAAGCTGCTTTTTAAACGATAGCAAGCAGAGAAAAGAAAAGTGGAAAATAGACTTTTACTCTTTTTTTTTCCTGCCTGTACTAGATTAGGACAAACACAGCATACCAGGGAAGGTTTTGAAGACTGAACAGTCCTGCACTTACCATTGATCAATACTTTAAAAAGTATTGTTTTCCTGAAAGAAACAAATGGCACTGTCACATATAACCAAACATTGTTTACCTATCCAACAGTGAGAAAAAAGGGATGTCTTTAAGCGCTGTTGAACATACAGACACTCACATACAGGGAGACGTTTTGCAGAACAGACTGCTGCAGATTAAGCTGGTGACCAACAGAACTATGAATCAACACATTCCACAGCAGAAAACAAACAAGCAAATAACAGAAAAGGAAAGGTGTCACAAGTCCTACTTTAAACTGACTTCTATGTTTTAATTTGCCAGTGGTTCATAATATACTGGAAATGCAATGTATTACATTAGTATTTCACTAAATAATTTTCTCTCAAATAGCAGTCTCTTCAACATGAAGCAGGGGAAAGCTGCTGATATACAATGAAGTCTCCAGCATTTTCTTGAAGTGTTTAAACTTCTACCTCTAGGAAAAAAAACACTTTGGACCTTATACATACACACAATTCTGTCCCTTTTAAATTTGTCTGCATGGCTACTATCTCAGTCAGATGTATTTGTTTCTCCTTAGAGACTTATTCATATAACAAAGATTACAGCAGCTCCTCAGCTTTAGCATAGCTCTTCAAGTTCTATGGCCCTGTCCAGACAGAGCAGATAAATAGAGGAGGCCAAACTGCAGGGTCAGTTAAGTGGGTGATGGAGAGGGACAGTGGTTTGATAGGGGTAAGCAGTCAATTGCAGTCATTTTAGACATTGATCATTAATTAAGTTCCAAATGTGTTCAATAACTCAGCTACTCCTGAGTTTATTTTTTTATTGTAAAGGAGAATGAGGTCTTCCTATGATGAAAATGATTGAGATCACAATCATAGGCTTTATATATCTCATATTTCAGAAAATTCAAAGTCTGGAAAAACATGAAAGTTCACACAAAAGAAATTCTAGTAGGACCAAACTGAAAAATGGGCTTTTGTAAGCCTGGCTCTGAAAGGAATCCTAGCTGCTCTATGTGGACACTGCTTACAAAACCTCAATACTTGGTGATTGCAAAGGACTATCCTTGGGGTATTTTGAACAAATTAATCCTTGACCCATATTTTTGGGACTATTTGCACTGAAGAATAGACTACTCACAGCAGCCGCCAACAGGTCAAATTATTTTTATGTTTATTAATGGTAACTACACAAAAATAACAACTGATTATTTACTTATTAACTCATCTGACCATTTTACATTTTATAACTAAAGTTTGTTCCAAAGACATAAAAATCAGAATTTAAACAGCAAACATGAACATTACTGTTTGGGGGTTTTTTTGTGTTTCTTTACAGAACGGCTGTTCCATAGTCATTGCAGATTCCTCTAGTATCACTCATTTAATAAGTTCCCTTAATACCAAACTGCATTACTTGCTGAAAGGAGTTCTGAAAAAACGATCTGTTTTTGTGATGGATAATACTAAAACATTGAAGAAGTCTGAATTAGTTTTCCAGATGGCTCTTACTTAGCATATCCCCTTTGAAACTACTCCCTACTATGCAAAGTCAAATCCAGGCAACTTGAAATTCCTCAAGGAGTCAGTCCAAAACCTTTTAACCAGGATCCATCTGTACTAATGTCTTATTAAAAAGGAAAGCCCTTCTACTAAAGCAAATATTTCTAATATTTGCAATTCACAGGAATATTTTCCAAAGTGGATTCTACAGGACACTGCTTGTCTTCAGACAGTGTATCTAGCTTTCATGGGCTATTACTGCTCAGAGACAGGTAGCTCGAGTTGCTGCGAGATGGATGGGGTAGCTGCTAACAGGATATTTTCAGGGAGAGAGTTCCAATTCTGCATTCACCATCAGCTCTTTGCATACACTCACAGATTTATTTGACATTTGTTATGTCAGAAGAGACCACTGACATTCTTTACAATGAAAGTCACTTAGTTGCACACAGTTACGTCTGCACAAGCCTCTGTATGGTGGCAGACAAGAGAAAGACAGGGAGGATCTACCATTTCATTTTAGAGCTGGTTTCAGGCCTCGTTTCTAATCTGAATTTATCTAGTAGCTATTTCTGAACAACAGTTCTTAAAATGCCTTGCTTGGACAGACTGGAAAGTCCTCTGGCTTGCCATCTCTAATTTTGTAAGGATGTATACACTTTCAACAGAGATTCTTCTTTTCATAAGCTTAAAGTCTTCCAATAGATGACATTTTCTTCATAATTTCTCAAATAATTTGTGAGCGGTTCTCGAACTTTTTGCTATTTTCAATGTCTTTTAAAAAATTGAACAGCAAAAGTATATACAGCATTCTGACATACTATCCTCATTTATAATATGGCACAGTATCTATTGGATCACTAAAATACAGTCCTTCGTGCTGTAAGTATGAGTTTGTTTCTGGATATATATGACTGTGTATTTGGTTCAGGTAATAAATCTTAGTTATGCACTGTTATGCAACTGACAGCTTTGCGATAGATACACATTTTTGTGATACTAATTTTATATTTGTTTATAGAATCATAGAATGGTCTGGGTTAAAAGGGGCTTCTGAAGGTCATCTAGTCCAATCCCCTCTGCAGTGAGCAGGGGCATCCTCAACTAGATCAGGCTGCTCAGAGCCCTCTTGAGCCTCACTTTGAATATCCCCAGGGATGGGGCCCCAACCACCTCCTTGGGCAACCTGTTCCAGCGTTCCACCACCCTTGTAATAAAGAACCTGTTCCTAACATCCAATCTAACTCTACTCTTCTATAGTTTGAAGCCCTTGCCCCTCATCCTATCACTACTGGTCTTTGTAAACAGTCTCTCTCCATCCTTCTTGTAGGTCCCCTTCAGGTACTGGAAGGACTTTCTATTAGGTCTCCCTGGAGCCTTCTCCTTTTCTGGCTGATCAACCCCAGCTCCCTCAGCCTGTCCAACCCACTGATCATTTTCGTGGCCCTCCTCTGGACCTGCTCCATCAGGTCCATGCCCTTTTTATATTGAGGGCTCCAGACCTGGATGCAGTATTCCAGGTGAGCTCTCGCCAGAGCAAAGTGGCAGAAAACAGAGTAAAGTGGCAGATTACTTCTGTAATCTTAACTAACATTGGAGTAAGGTTGAAGAATTCCACACAAAATACAAGGATTTTTTTTGCTAAAGTTGACAATTGTTAGAAGTATTTAAATCTACCTTATTGTTCACATGTTACGTTATCTTTCAGTTACTGTGGAATTGTATAGGTGAAATTTTGAATGAAATGTGCTTGTTCATGAAACAGTTAATGCTAATTATTTTCATATTAATTTCATTGGTTAATCAAGAACCTGCAATTTGCACAGACAGAACAATCTGATAATCAATCACAGTTTTATAGTTAGTTCATTAAAGGCAAGAATATTTCAAACAGCAAATGGTATTGTAATAGCAAAAAACATACATACTTTTCACAGGTGCCAAGATCTTGAGGTAAATTCGAAAGTACCTTTTACTAGCAGTTTGGCTATTATAATTTCCTTATGAAAAATAAAACCCTGAATTCATTGATTATAATCAATCCATTTAATGGGAAGATGCCATAAAAGTACTAAAGAATATGAGTAAGATGATGTGGTCATAGAGGTATTCAGCATTATCAAAATTTATCTGGGTCTTACTGGTCATCCTTTCAGTTTCCCTGATATCACCCATTTTGAACTACCAAGATCAGAACTGAAAAGAAGTGGAGATGACCAAGGAATGTGGCAAAACCAAACCTGTGAATGCCAGTTCTGGTATCTTAGAAACAACCTTCACATAAAGGTGGTTTGCCTTGCATTTATCTTGGAAAAATCTTCAGCTATGATGGAGGACGTAATGGTTTAGCACAAGGGCTAACCTGCCTGCTCCCCCAACATGAAAGTGAGGGCAAGAGTGACACACAAAACTCAGGGCTGAGATAAAGAGATAAGAGTTTAGTATAACATGAGATATCATTAACATAGCATGTAACTGTCTTAGCTAGTTAGCATGACTATCTTATCTTAGCTGCAGTGAAACACGGCGGGGGGCGAGGGGGGGAAACACAGCATGGAACAGAAAGCCATAACCAGCAGCTACCCAACTCCCATTCTTTCTGTTGCCACGCCTGCAGGAAAAAAACAAACCAAACCACAATGAAAACACATCCAAGAAGCCAGAACCCAGAAGCAGCAATTGAAATAGGGAGCTTCACATGTTGCAATCTGAACTTCAAGCCCCATAATACTTTGCTCCAGTTAGCACTTTCACTTTTCTAAGCTGGCACGACTGCAGCATGGTATGAATAAGAGCAGCAGGTTCAGTTCTATCCATGACAGAGGACAACCTGAAGTTGTGGAGAAAAGTGTAAGTGCTGATGTAATTTATATTGGACTGTAATGGTAAATTAAGAGCAGATATGCATGGAATTATTAAATGTGCAGAGGCTCAGTGTCTGGATACTTGACATTCCTGAATTTAGGTGAAATGCACTCGTGTCCTTCACAGCTTTCTCTCCACCACCAGCCTTGATGCTGACTGGCAAGTTTGCTGGACATCATTCAAGGATGACAAAGAGCAAGCATGACCTTGCAGTGGCAGTGAAACAGCTCTGGAGATCATCACTGTACAATACCCTTTGAAGCACAGAAACGCATCTGCTGTCATCAGGCAAGCCCGCACAGCTTAAAGATCAGTTATGCTCGGTTAGGAATACAATCCAGAATTTCTAAGTATGTAGGTTTTACAAGAAGGGTGTATAAAAACACTATTAAAGTTTTTGTTATACAACTCACTAAAACATTCCTGAATTAGTTGTGTAGGCTATGCAGAATAATCCTCTAGTGCAATAATGCAGTGTTTGGAGTGAACCATATGATCTACTTTCACAAACTCACACTAAGAAACTCTTTATACTATATTAAGATGTTCCTCTTCTACTGAATGGAGAAAGGGAGCTAATGTAGCTGTCAACCGTCAGCAATCTCTGTACATCCCAGGATAAATGAACCTCCCAGGAGTAATTCTGCTGAAGTCACTAACAGATAAATTTGGGCTCTTAGTTCAACTGTAGTTCTCTTGGGCAGAAAACCGTTGGGGTTTTTATGGAGCTCTCACACGTAGTAGCAATTGCAAAGGGACCCTGATCTCTGATGTTCTTACGTCTAACACCTTATACAATAATAACACATACATAGTTATTTACAAACACTTGTCTTTTAGTGGAAAAATATGTAGAATCTATATGTATATATCATAGATATTCATCTGCATTATATATCAGAGTGGGGAAAAATTTATCCTTTTTAATCTACATAATGAAAAATTTCTTCCAGTTCCTATGTAATCTTTTAAATTTCACTTTTAAATGAAACAAGGAAAGGGGAAACAATGAGAGGTGGCTCTAGTTTGCTTCAAGATGGTGTGATTCAGCTTATGGTGCTTTACTGTATCTCTCAAGCCACACTAGTACTAGATACCTCCCTGTGGAAAGCTGCAATTACCTTCAATCTCTCTGATCTAAAGTAATCCCTGCTACATGTGCGGCTCATTGTGAGTGATGAGGGCCTACTGTTTGCTGAGTCTAAAACCAAATGATCTTTCACAAGCAAAATTTATACTTGAAATGGGATTCTCTGGCTCTTGATTCCTACTCTATTTTTTCCGTGTACCTTATATATTCCCAAATAAGGTTCAGGCTGGCTACAGATGGTGCTGGTGTGTAATGAGACAGGCTCAGAAGCCAGTCCAGTTCCCAGGGGAGGGTTCTGTAATGGAACTAACTAGGTATTGTCCACCTTATATAGTAGATTTGATTTTGGACTATTTGCCCAACTGTGTTTGTTTATTGCTTAGCACTGGAGGGCTTCCATTAACTGTGGGTTGATTGAACATAGACCATAGAGTTAGAAGGAATGCAGCATTTTTTACTTCTGAATGCTGATATAATACTTTTTTCTTTAGCTGAAGGTTTAGTCCCTTCACTGATAGAAATTGTTTCACGTAGTCTGGTGTTGGCATGATGCTAGTCAGAGATTGGGTTTTTTGATGCTTAAACAAGCTCCACCTGACTTACTGAAAATAAATGTCGCCAAAGTTTGTAAGAACACAAAAACTTCACCTGATAAAGCAGTGTCTCAGATGAGAACAGAAATCGCCACCTTTCATAAAAGGAGGGATTAATACGAAAGACACCAAGCATTTGTTCACATAACATTAATGTTTTCATAATTTTTAAACATAAAATTCAGTTTAGCAAACCAGTTACCAATATTCAGATGCAAATTTAAGTTTTAAAATTTTTAACTAATGAAAGCATTCATCATTTTAGTGAAGCAACTCATCAAGAAACTAATTAAGAATAAATAAACTGCCATCATAATAATCATGGTGAAATTAATTGTCATTACATTTAAACACACAGGTTCAGGAGAAGCTTCTACCTTCTTGTTTAGTTTGCTACTGCTGAAAATAGCCATCATGGCTATAGTTTTTAATATCCAATACACAAATTCCATTCAGCTATAAAATTGTAAATAAAAAAGTAAATAAATATTTGGTATTGTCATTCTGGATATATCTGTGAAAGAAGATGAGAACTCGGAATCCTAACAGGCTGCTTCTAAATAGAGAGAAGAAAAAAATATATTTTAATATGCAAATATTCACTTGCTTGGCATACTGACAAAAAATTATAATTTTTAAGATGTCAGATGTGGCAATAGCTATTGAACTTGTTCATATTAGCTTTTATTGTATGGGTGCTTTTTAACCTCCTAAACTATTAATGTTAAAATAAGATTATGAGAATATAGGATTCAGGGAGAAGATAAACTAAGAAATTGTTTATATATCTCTCTACTATATACAGTATGTGGGCATGATTTTATAGAAATACATTTGAATACAGATATGTATGAACACATGTATGCCTTAGATATTACACTTAGTATTTGTAACAACGTGAAGTGCATGAAACTATATTCAGGGATCACACTGAGGAGGGCAGAATAGTGATATTTTTCTAGTCTTTACCCACATCAAATCTATTCAGAGTATATTGAGGAGATGTACAAAACATGATCACAGATGCTGTCTGCAGATTTTGAGGCCTCTCTCAGGGAGCTCACTGACCCACTGGGCTTTTGAACTGAAATTTCCTGGCGAGAGAGGGTCAAATGGCTCTGCTTACACTACTGAGCTTAGCTCCTCCTTCACAGCACAGAGATGGGAATGGTGGTGCTACAGTGTGCTGTCAATCACATCAGAAGATATATCTTTTCAGAGTGCAATACCCACTCTCTGACTTTGGACAAGCTACTGGAGGAAGATTATCATTATGCAGCATGTTCAGCCTCAACACAGGAATTACTACACGCAGGAATGAACTGGGGAGACAGACCTCAGCAGTGGCACAGGAAGTAAGATGTGATTTTTGTGTCCTGGTTTTGGCTTGGACAGAGTTAATTGTCTGCCTAGAAGCTGGTACAGTGCTGTGGTTTGAATTTAGTGTCATAATAATGTTGACAACACACTGATGTTTTAGTTGTTGCTAAGTAGTGCTTATCCTAAATCAAGGACTTTTCAGTTTCCTGTCCTCTGCCAGCAAGCAGGTGCACAAGAAACAGGGAGGGAGCACACCTGGGACAGCTGACCCAAACTAGCCAAAGGAGTATTCCATACCATAGAACATCATGCTCAGTATATATATATAAACTTGGGGGGGTTGACCAGGAGGGGCAGATTGCTGCTTGGACATTATTCAGTGGGTGGTATGCAATTGTGTTATGTAGTCTTGTCTTTTATTAGCAGTTATTTCTCTCTCTTTTTTTCTTATATTCCTTTTAATTATTGTTATTATTTTATTTTCAGCTATTACATTTTTGTTTTCTCAAGCCACAAGTCTTGCTCTTCTTCCAATTCTCCTTCCTATTCCACTGACTGGGGAGATAAGTGAGCTAGTGGCTGTGTGGTGCTTAGTGACCAGCTGAGGTTAAACCATGAGTTACACATAGGATACATGTCTTAGAAGTACAAATCTGGCCTGCCATGAATTAAAACCATTTTTGATATGATGACTCAACCCATAGTAAAGCATAAACATTTGACAATGGAGCTACTTCATCAGGTTAGCTCTCTCAATGCCATAAGTCAAGAAAAATGCTTTTCTGGCTACCTCTCTGCAGGCTGCTTGCACAGCAAAGTCAGGCAACCTCTGTGAATTTTAGCATGCTGTTGGGAACAGCATGGGGAATAATGTCCCACAGCACCACCATTCACACCTCCTGTTAAGAAGTATGAAAAAAGGAAATCTCGTAAACAAAGCAGAACACAGCCACCAACAAAGATGAAGCCTCTGCTTAAAAATAAGTTTTGTGATGAAAGTATTCTCCAATGAACTGGAGAGGTCAGTAGATTTCAAATATTTTTTGGTTTTCCTTTCACTCTGAAATAGTTATCTATTCTTTTATGTTTTACATGACTGCACAGCACAGTGTATGGTCACTGAGAACTCTAATTTCTTTTTGTTTCCAGTAATAATAGCTTTGAAGAACTCAATCACAACTGGAAATTCAGAAAGCTAGTCCCAGGCTATTAAAAGAGGGAGAAAGACTTAAAAGCATTTGCCACAGAGGCAAAGTCATACATTCTCTTTCTATGTGACATAGTAAGACAATGGTGCACAGTGTTGCTGAATACTTATTCACTTAGTGAATGATTTTTATCAGGTAAGTACCTCAGTTTTTATGTGATATCTTCAGACTTTTCACAGCCTTAAATATTAAAGCACATCTTAGATTTAATGCTCTTTTGCAGAGAGGCTAACCAAGGCATGCAGGAGCAGGTTCACAAGGACGAGCTCACATGCCTCCTTTCCTATCTTGCCAGATGCCATCTGCATCTCTGCTGCTCACAGAACCCAAGAGCTCACAACACATATGATCATTATCTAAACATGATTAAGCTACTCATCATCTGTTTCACACTCAAGGTAACAAAAACTACAAAATAAGAGGTCAGCTCTATGTCTTGCTTTAAAGTATGAAAAGTATTGCCTAGAAAGCCTTAAACTCAGATCCTTTTCCAGCTGACTGCCATCACAAAGAGAGCATGGAATGAGCCACGTTTTCTCTTTCAAATGGTTTGTCTTAATCAGGGCTATTTCATACAAAGGAAGCCAGCTTCAGCAGGAAGGGCTAGAAATAATACTGGAATCATTTGATGGTTTTTGTTTGCAGTGGGCAGAGCAGCTTTGAAAGAATCACAGAGCTGCCTCACCCAGGAACAAGGGCTTCTTTTTCAGTCAGGTTTGTGAATCTTCACTAATTCCTACTTCTCAGCTTGGAAAACTGCCTTCTTATCATGCTGCAGTTCCTGCCAGGAACAACTCAATTTGTCACCCATAACATGGGAGACCCTCAGGATCCACACTGGGCCCAAGGAGGCTTCAAACATTGTAGAAGACTTTCTCCCTGCTTACCCTTTGGGAGAAAACACCGGGTAATGGAAGATATGTAATTTGAAAATATTTTGCCATGCATTACAGGTAGTATTTCAAGACCACACTCTAGAACAAAGAAATGGCATTTTGGCCCCTGAGTTCTGAAACCATAACACCACAATGAGGGAAATTAGGAGTTAATCTCTGTTTTCTGAATTACTTTTACATGTGGATTTTTAGTAACATATCCATTTAAATGTTCCTTTGCTGAAGTTTTCGGAATAGCCAGATTGGTCTTGCATGAACTGAATAAAGAATTTCCATTTAAGGTCTTTTCTGCTTACTTTTAGGTTTTCTTGATGTGACTTTGCGTCTGTCTGTGTTTGAGGCTACTTTGGGGACCTCATGCAGTAAGTTACAATGATGGAGCATGACAGTCAGAATAGCACACACTATTAGCTAGAGCTCAACTCTATTATAGTACTATGTTTGGTGACACAGAATCAAGAGACTCAAGGATACAAGGTCAAAGGTAGCAAAACATTACATTAATCTGTTCTGTTTGCAGGCACAAGTACGTCAATCTCCAAGTATAATATACTGTTGACTGTTTAATTATAAGAAGCAAAGTACTAAGTGCTTCACTTAATTAAAAAAAAAAACAAAACAAACTAACTTTTTCTCTAAAAATATAGTTAGAAAAATCACATTGTTTAACTTGGCATCTATAAGCAGGAACTATTTCCCCTTATTTTATTTTATTCATTGTTTATTATTGCTTTTGTGGAGAAGCAGTCAACCTAGTCATAATAAACTAAATTTACACCAAGACACAACAAAATAAAGAAACCAAAAAGGAGCACTTAGTTTGTGAGTTTGGTGAACACCAATTACTTAAATTAAACATAGGTCTAAGGCTTAATGAAAAAGGAATCTACATTTGCAACAACATATTGAATTATCACAAACAATGTGATAACTTAAATTATTCATATATAATCATAAACTAAAGAAAGAAAAATATAGCTTTATATTATAGGGAAAATTCCTGCTTTGAAAATTAATTCATTTTGTAAAGGTAAAAGATAAGTATTAACTGGACCACAGTGGCATGCATTCGTAAGTGAGTTTGGATGATGTGATGAACCAGTTAATCTAAAAAATAAAAGCCAATATATATTTTTGGTTACTCCAAGAAATTTCTGTATTAGCCAGACTGAGTTGCAATGAATTATGTTGATAGAATAGCATAAATAATCCCATATGAGACATAGGTCTGCTACTTCACACGGGTGTTTAAAATGGCCCCAAGAGAGTTTGAGGCTGAAAATAGCAATGATTTTATGCTTTTTACTCTTATTTAGGCTATTAACTTCCCATTAGTTTCTTATATCTGCAAACAGAGCAAACCCACCAGATGTCCATTAATTTTTCTATTGCAGCAAGACATCCTGATACCAATAAAGACTAAATAATGTTTTCTTTATAGCTATATGTTTCTGGCATATACATTTTTGCCTGAAACTTTCAAATTGTTTTGCAGGGTTTTTATACGTTTTACAATCATTAACAAAAGACTGCCTTCCATTTCAATCCACAAAATGCTCCATGCAGCTTGCCCTGCCTGTGAATCTCAGGTTTTGTTCTTGTCTCTGGTCTGGCAGCACTGACAGAGAAATGGTCCCCTCCAGCAGAGCAAGTCTTGGGGACAGCAGCTGG